>NC_056626.2:125202324-125497232 GCF_002870075.4 Lactuca sativa
CAAACAAACACTTTCTATTTGATGGAAGACAGTGGCAGATAAGTAATAGGGAATTCCAAATTATTTTCATTATTTATTTTTCTAAAGTTTCATTCTTTTTTTTTTTTTTTTTTTTTTTTTTTTTTTTTTTTTTCGTTTGGAAGCGTGCTAGTTTTTGAGAAGTGCAATATGAGTAAAGAATTATTTGACGCCCAATCAAGTAGCGCTCCCATATTTTTAACAATAAAATATCTTTATCATAGGCACACCACTTTCGTCTAATTTTGTCTAGTTTCGACGACTTCTCCTTAGAAATTCCTACCGGACACTTTTTAGAAATACCATCTGCACTCACAATAAATCCAAAAAACAACAACATTCTTCCCATAAAGTTGCAGTTTTTTAAGTTGGTGTAAAGCTTGTTTCTTTGCAAAGTTGTTAGTACCTCTGTTAAGTGCATGTGAAAATTTTGAATTTACTCTTAATATAAGATTGTAATGGAATGAATTATATTGTAGATGTTACAAAATAGAAATGAAAAAAGTAAAAAGAGGAGATACATTACATATCTAGAGACTAGAGTTAGAGTGGTGACTTTGCTGGTGTACCCGGTTCTCGTGGATACTTGTTGGGGGTGGGCCGATGTTTTAAACATATGATTGCAGTTCTTTGTCCATATGGGCTGTGTGAATTCACTGTTTTGTTTTCTCACAGAATATTAATATTAATATTAAAAGAAATCAGTAGGAATTGAGACACAAAACATATAAGTCAAATACCATTGCATGTTTGTAACAAGGAAGCGCCCATCAAAGAAATTGCTCTCTTGCCTCTTTCAACTTCTTCCTATTGTTTGACCAAAAAAAATATTATTAAATATTTGAGAAAGGAGCTCATAGACATTTAACAATTTTAGTTCCATATTAACTATTTACTAACAGGAAGTTTGTTCATCACCAAATCTTCTAGTTATAAATCTAACATCGAATAGATATTATTTACCATGAAGCAAGGGATGTATATCAGAAGAGAAAGAGCAAAAGATGATAAGAGAGGAAGTAAATAAAATTAAACATGTACCTGAGGAGCATGACCTTTTGCAGCAACAAACAAGCCACCAACACGAACAAGGGGAAGACAGTATTCAGCTTGGTTTACAAAGACCAAAAGGAGGTTTAATTACATGAACAACTCAAAGATTTCTAGAATATGTGGTGGTATTAAGTGTACCTAATATCCTCATTTCTGCAACAGCTCTTGCCACAGCAACATCAAACACCTCTCTAAATTCTTGATTTTGTCCCACATCCTGCCCTATTAAAATTATTTACAATGTTATCGCCATTTTACGAATTCAAACATGTCCTTGTATGTAGCACAAGTTTGTGAAAAACAAGCACAAAACATAAGATTAAAAGGTGCATTTCTAATTGAGGAACAGGTTAGGAGCTTGAGGTTGTTGCTATTTGCTAAATTGGAAGTACTAATTCAATGAAAATGGTAAACTTGTTTCATGTTAGAGCAATCAGTTCCATGAAAATGAGAAAACACAGATAACGGAATTGCTTGATTGATTTGCCGAAAAGAATACCTCTGCTCTTCCTCTAATAATCTTCACATTAGATAAACCAATCAAGCCAACTGCATGCTCTAGGAAAATGCAGCGCTTGTTTAATGACTCCAAAAGTGTCACTTCCCAACCTAGAGAATGAAAGAGATGTTACCCACAAAGAAGATCAAGAAAAAGTTGAGAGCTGAAATTTGATGGAATACGTCCTTTTATCCATTATGTAAGCCCACAAAGAAGATCAAGAAAAGTTTGAGATGTGGTTTACCAGGGCAAGCAATGGCTAATATCAATCCAGGAAGTCCCGCGCCACTTCCCACGTCTACAAGATTGAGGTTTTCAAATGAAGATTCACAATGCGAAATATATGAGCTCTGAATTGGGGGTATAATCGAAAGAGAATCCTCAATGTGTCTATCCATAACATCACTTGCCTCTTTAACCGCAGTAAGATTCATCTTCTACAAACCAGTAACCCAAAAAGAGAAAATTATCAATTACCACTTTGTATAAAAGCTTAATCTGAATACTAAAGTTAAGTCGAGAATTATAAAGACGGTGACATGTTTAACCTGGTTCCAATCGAGAAGAGCATCGATATAGAGCTGGACTTGTTGTTTCTGTAGAGGATTTAGGGTGTCGAAGTGGGAGGCATTGACGATTGAGGATTTTGTCGATGCAAATCTTCTGGTTGTGACCGTTGGTTTGAGATTCGAAGCGCGCTCAATGTGTTTGATGAAAGTCCCCAAAGATAGGGAGACGGGGAAATTGAAGACTCTGTTCCGCAATAGCACCATCTAGGCGGCGTAATAGATCCGGTATACGAAGTTCGAATAATGAAATCCTTTGAACAGGCTTAAAAATCTCTATTTTATTTTTATTTATACCCAAAAAAAAAAACATTAAAACCAAAATTGTTAGAAGCTTTCCATCTTGAATATTCAACATGGCTTATTCATGAATAGGCCTGACAATCGTGTCGTGTTTGGGTTTGGGTTCACGTGTCGCGGGTTGGCGTGTTAAAATATGCCAACCCAAACACGACCCATTCAAATATACAAGTCACGGGTTAGCCATGACAGGTCACGGGTTGACGGGTTTGGAAGATAAACCCATATATGACCCGCCAACCCATTTATTTATATGAGTTCATAGGTCAACGGGTTCATGAGTCAGATTTGGGTTTGTGAGTTAGGTTACGACTTACGACCTTAAGTCATCCACTACGAGTCAAAATGTTAAAACAGTCAAATAGTCTATGAATCAATGGTATATATTATATAATACTTATTAAATATTAATACTTGATACATAAATATATTTAAAAATAAAATATATTTTTTATTAAAAATATAAACGGGTTGACGGGTCAACCAATTTATTTTTTAAGAAACCCATATATGACCCGTTTAATAAATGAGTCGGCGGGTTGAAAAACTCAACCCAAACCTATTTATTTTATGTCGTGTCGTAGGTCGTGTCGAGAATTATCAGCCCTATTCATGAACACTATTCGGCAATTTAAACACAAATAAACCCACTAATGGCATTTTACACATTTGGAGGCCCAAAAATGTCTAGCTCCAAATAACAAGTGTTGATTGTTGAACCCTTTAATTTTTTCCATATTAGTATTTACGTAGTAATGCATTGGACACCATATTAATTTTAATTGAATGATATAAAATCTCTGCAATCATAATTTTTAAGTAATTCCGATGATATACTTCGCCACATATTTAATTCCTTATTGTAAAATAAATATTACAAACTCTTATGGTAAGTAAAGTATTTATATTTTGTTCCATTTCCATAAAAATAATATTGTCAAATCTTCAAAGTTCACACAATCGTGGCCAACTGCAAATCACGCATCAAACATTTCACCATGTCGAGTTCTAAATAATGAGACACATAAGTTATCAATCAATTCGATCATGTTGTATAAGAACAAAACTTAAACTTGTGTCGGGTGAATCATCCCTAATAAATGAAAATAATTTTGTAACTTGTCAATCTTTTATGAGTTTTGGCACATGTCATTTTGTGATATTTTTGAAATAAATATTATCTACTTGTTAATTTCTTGTACTTATATATGTAAAGTATTAAATATAATATATATGATATTAAATTGCAATGAATATGTTTCTTCCTTTCTTATTTTAATGTTTTACATTAAAAAATATTTACTGTTTACAATTTAATTTTTAACTTTTTTAATTAACTCATTTAATACATAGGTCTCACACCTAGTTAATAAAATAAAAACAACAAAAAAGTCATCTCAAGAAGAGCAACAACTTAATGTTTCACAATGCTTATTTTTTTAAGTCGCCAAAAGGTTTTATTTTTCCCATTTCAAGTAAATCAACTCCCTTGCAATGACACATCCATTTTCAAAAAGTTTTATTTAAATTTTAATAGTAGCCTCAAAACTCAAAAGTTGATGAGAACAATATCAATAACAATATGAAATGCAGAATTAAAATGACTAACAATAAGTCAAATACACTTTCTCTTTGATTGAACGAAAAAAACGAGAATATAAAGGATTGGCTCAAGTATATACAAACAAAAACCAAAGGATTTATATAGCATATCGGTATCACGTGTTGTCTTCCATCTTGAATGTTGACAGTTCAAGTCTCATCTACAATATAAATGAAATTAGAAGTAGCTTAGAAGAAAATTAGATTTACAGGTTTAAACAAAACATACAAACATGAATACCTCAATGATCATTCTAAAGTCTTTTGGTTTGTTTACTCATTTTTTATCTGATTTTTCAATTAAATATTTGAAGTGGATCAAGAGGCATTTTCATTTTCGAGGTGAAAGGTATGTTTCTAATTAGAATGACAGATATTGGCAATTTGAATGATACTTTTTTCCTTTTCATATTTCAAGATTAATAAAATGACAATATTTTCTTTTTATGCTACATCTGGAAAAATAATTCTTAACTTCAAATCCATTTTCTCCTAGTTTAAAAGTATGATATAAAATATATGTAACATTCTAAAATTCTTGAAAAATTTAAACTTTTTAAACAAACCCAAAACCATCATTGTTTACAAACTGTTTTCCAAAATAAGTTTCACATCAGAGAAATCCCAAAATCATAAAACAAAAACATGAGGAGGTGCACGATCACGCCTTCGCCTTGCCGCAATCCTCTGAGGTACCTGAAACACAATCCAAAATTGTAAGCCCAAAACTTATTGAATTTCCCCCAAAATACCACCACACACATAATCATAAATATCACCACAACAACACGCATATAGAACCTTCACATGTCTGGACCGTCGCACCGGGCCTTTAACCTATTTGGACCGTTCTCCGGGCCTTCGGCCTGACTGGTCCGCCTCACAGGACAGTCTATCCGGGTCGCCCTAGGTCTATTGACCTTCAGTACAAAGCATGACCGCCTCAACCCAACCACACACATGTCAACATATATATAACTCATAAACATATAATCAATCAACAGACAAACACAAATCATACAAATCAATAAGCATAGCATTATCCTATCTACCAGGATACAGATCTAACAGATCACTATAATACTCAATCATGCAATAAACATGATACTCATTCCAAAAGGGCCGAACTTAGTGCCTTCGACCCGACAAGTATAGTGAGGAACACTCACCTCACAAAGCCAAACTGTGCTGAAACCTCCGACTGCTAACCCACGTAAAATCCCAAAGTGTCACAGAAAAAAACATCCAATTAACAATTGGAATACCCTTCATGACTAAGGGCCCAAACATAGGGTAATTTTCCATTTTACCCTTTCCCTAATTGGGCCAAAGCCTGAGTCCAAATCTTGATCAAAAAGGCCTAGATGACTTTAAGGCCTATACTTGGCCAAAATTTCCAAATTGGGCCCAACTCCTTATTGGGCCTTATCCTAAGGTCCAACTCTCAAATCAACCCCAAACACTCATACCCAAAAGTCCAAAGAGGGCCAAAGCATTCAAGCCCAAAAGATGGTCCAATATCCGAAGCCCAAAGTCCGAAGTCCAAATAGAAGGTGTATGCGGGGCGTAACCCTTCGGTACGTTGGGCATACACCGCCTCGCATTGACCACCATCGGGGTGGTTGACTCAGTACGCGAGGCGTACCCTCACAGGTCTTAAAATCCTTATAAGTGCTTAATGGATTAAGCACCTAAGCTCAAACTTTTCAGATCCTTGACTCCAAGTACTCTAGAACCATAAAGTATCAAACTTTAAGACTTTTGTCCTCCAAAAAGGGCTTAATACATGGTCTTAATTCATTAAGACCTCCTACAAAGAAAAATGGGCCAAACTAGCTAAAGGGACCTCATTTTTATGCCTTACGACCCATTCTAGGGTTTGAAAGGACAACCCAACACGTCCAAAACAAAGCATGCACAATATTGAGACTCTTGGGACAAGAAGAATACCAAAAAGCAACCAAAACAGGATCTAAAAAATCCAAGCATAAAGGTAGAAGCTTTATACCTTCTGGAGCTTCCTAAGAAGATGATAATCCCAAATCTACAAGCTTGCTTCCTTCCTTGACTTATTTGATGCACTATCTTCTCCTTTTGGTACACAAAATCACATTATAAGCTCAAGATGCTCACTTATGGGGGTTAGTGTTCTCTCAAAACGGATAGAGGACTTGGAGGATGAAAGAGTGATTCAAAATGATCCATAATGGTGCTTAAATACTCCACAAACCCTAAAAATTAGGGGTTCACCTGGATACGCGTACGCCCTGTGTACATATGTGTACGCCTAACGTACAGCGAAAGCTCCCAAGAATTACCAATTTGCCACTAGGGCTTCCTAGGGCTAAATCTAACCAATTTCAAGGACCAAAATGACATATATAATTACCAAAGGAAGGATTTGAAAATACATGAAAACCCAGGATGTTACAATATATATATATATATATATATATATATATATATATATATATATATATATATATGTCACATATTTCGTCCAATTTTATACTTGATTTTAAATAAATCGAAGGAAAACACATTGTAATTTCCTTCTGTTTCACCTTAAGAACAATCACATATTTGGTCCAATTCTCTCTCTCTCTCTCTCTCTCTCTCTCTCTTTCTCTTTCTCCCTCTCTCTCTCTCTCTCACACACACACACATATATATATATATATATACACATATATGTATGTATATAATATTTATATATAATATTTATTAATATTTTCAAAATAAACTAGGTAGTAGGAGAGTATCTAAGCTCAAATAGTAGATGCATAAGACAATAATTGCAAAAAAGAGTGAGCATTTGGATTGAACCGTACCGGATTGGCTCTTGGACTAGACTGATTTGACAAAAAATTGGTGGACTTTGGACCGAACTTGTTGAGGCTTACCGGGTCCAAGTCCAAGTTCGAGCTTTTCGGTTCTTGTACCCATTAGACCGATACAAATTTAGATGCATACGGTACAACTCGTTGAGGCCTACCGAAAGTTAATTTATCTATTATGAGGCTTAAAATGAACATAAAACCAAAAAACGAGAAAATTATAGTTTAAACAAATAGCCGAAAAGTTGAAAATTCCAGCTTTGACATTCCAACTTCAGAGGATTATAAGTCATTGAATATAAAACCAAAAATAATTTTATAAAATTTATAAAACTTATAAAACTTTAGTAAAATCAAGTTTGTGAACTTTTGATATTTAAAATGGGCATCATCTTCATTCTTGTTACATTATACTAAAAATAAAATATTTCTAAAAATAATCTATTACTTACAAAAATAAACAAAATGAAAACCATCTATTTAGTTATTATATACCATATGAATAAATAAATATTAGAAACATTTTAACAAATCAACACAAACAACGCCACAAAAGGCTCATCGCTAGTTTATGGACACACACACACACACACACACACACATATATATATATATATATATATATATATATATATATATATATATATATATATATATATATAGGTAACTTTAACATAGAACCAAAATAACTCATAGAACCATATAAAAATTACCAATGTTCATAACTGAACATACATGCTCATCAATGAACATATGTATGTTTAGTTTTGAATACACAAAATGATTAGAAATGAACATAGCTATTTTTATCTGGTTCTATAGTTCCATGAGTTTTACTTGGTTCTAGATTTATCCGTCATATATATATATATATATATATATATATATATATATATATATATATATATATATATATATATATATATATAGACACACACTAACAATTATATAAAAAAACACTTTGTTTTTCTAAGACAACTTTGGTGACAAAATATACATGTAAACTTTTTTTCACTAAAAAAACAATTATAAAGTTGTCATAAAAAATATGTATGTATTTTATTACCAAAAGAAAACCATTCATGTTTTCCAAAAACAAATATTATACCAAATAATCTAATAATCTAACCAAGCTTTAAAAAATGGCTCTGATACCAATTGTTGGTTTTATTCAAAATCGTTTTTCCAAAAAACGCTACAAACAACAACAAAAGCTTTAAAAATAGTATAAACCTAAAACTCTTTTTAACCCACCAAAGATCATTTTGTAATCATGGAAAGATTAAATCAACCATAAAAGAAAAATGTTACAACCTTTGATGTTACAATTGAGAAATTCCTGTCACCAGTCGTCACTAGAGATTAGCATCAACCAATGATAACAGTTGAACTTTTCATATTGAAGTAAAAATATGATCAGTTAGATAATAATAAAAAGGTCAAAATGAGTGACCAAAAAGTTATATAAATTTTTTATGATGGTTAGTGTATTTGTAAAGTATACAACAAAGTGATCCCAAGGATATAAGCATTGCAAGAATCTGATTCCGATTAGAGGAGTTATGATTTTATAAAAGATAAAAATCAACCGCGTTAATAACACTATTAATGTCAAAATTGCACAAAGAAATCGGTTGAGTTTCGGCTAATGTCACAAAAAGAAAAATCATAGTAACTTGAGAGATAAGGACTTTAGAAGGTAAATGTCAAAAAACAGAGTTTGTATCAAGGAGATACGATTTTTAGAAAAATAAAAAATACAAGTTATAAATGAAAGTTAAAATTTGGCAACACAACCCTAAAGAGAGTTTTAGTACTAGTAGAGAGCTACACACACACACACACACACACACACATATATATATATATATATATATATAAAGATGGTAAGAAACAAGATTTATATAAGAAAGATATGAATTTTCATAAAAGATTTAGAGGTGCATGCCAAGAACGTGCCATGCTCGCCGCGCACGCCTGGCACCTAGATTCGTTAAGATTAGAGAGACGTGGATCATCAGAAGTGTGACACGTGGCAAGATCTAGATGAAGCCACGAAGCAAGTGTACGTCGCGCATGAAGTGCATCGCGTGCACAATCACTATAAATAGAGATGCTCACTTGCTGATTTTCTCATAGCAAACACTCTCTCTATATTTCTCAAACTTTTTCGAAAGTCCTCTTAGTGATGTGAAGCTTTGGATGCAATAACTTGGATGCTTCAGAATACGCTACTAGAGTGAGTTCACAACCCCAATTTCACTTTTTTACATGTTTTATCGGGGGGGGGGGGGGGGATACATGTTTATCAAATTGCTTTATCATAATGTATTTATATAGATAAATATCAATCGATTTATAAAGCTAGAAACTGTAGGATAATGTAGCTATAAATATTATACCTAGTTGTAAGCCATGATATTATCCATAAGAGTTATGATGTCCAATAGTATATGAATAGATAATAATTGGATGTTATAATGGCCAAATCCCTAGGATAACATAATACCTAGAAGTTATGTTGGTCAAATATAGGGATATACACTGTACCTAATCGTTACTCTGCCCAAACATACTATTTTCAAATAACCATAATTAGAATATAATTCAGGTCCTTCTAAGACAATGTCTTCATCCACATCTGAACTTGACCAGAGCCAGAATGAATTGTGCCAACAATGGGTATGTCTTCATCTAAAATACCCAAGGATTCAGGAAGAATTTCCTCTATGACACAATAGTTAGTAAGTTCACGAAGTCTACCGAAGTAACAATGGATGTCTTCGGGATATGTCTTACTGTTAACTAGGAATTGAAAAGGTTTATCCGGTGGGATATATGGATGATCAACATTGAATCGGGGAGAGCAAGACTCATCGGTTGAGTATCCATTGGACCATCCCCAATTATATGTGTTGTCTACAGTCCCATTGTTAACAAGATTCTCAATCGCTTCACTTTCATTAAAGAGTTTTTCAATTAATAGATTCAAACGCACAATCTTTTTTCGGGCTAAAGCCCGTTGATTTAAAGCAATATCTAATTGAGTTTCATTTAACATCCTAGCATCCTTTTCTAACAATAAGTCCTTTTCTAGCATGGAAACCTTAAGAATTTTGTCTTCTAGTCTTCCTCTCACATGGTACATCTCTTGGGAAGCTATGTTCTTTTCATCTAAGGCTTTGTTGTAGTCTGAAAGGACGACAACACATGTGGCATTAAGTCTTTTCAAGTAAGGGTCATAATGATGCATGTTGTAACTATTATAAGGGATCATAAATTTTACCTGCTCGATGATGCTGATGGTTCCATCTTTGGCCATGTAACAATAGTTCTTCTGCTTATGGTAATCAATCTCTTCATATTCATCTCTTGAGGACCATACCTGATGATCCCTCCTTACTTGATCAACATAAGCTCTTGCCTTCTCTTTTTCCTCCCATTCTTGAGACATTCGGAGATAAAATGCTTTGTCTTTAACCACATTTGCTTTGCAGTTTTTTGGCAAAGTGGTTTTCCTTGTGACATTTATGACAAATCAGGACTCCATCTTTGTCTTCAGTATTGGTACCGGAGTCTGAAGATTTGTTGTTCTGTGGTGGATCCTTTTGAGAAGTGTTATGTGGTTGTGAAGAATGATGAGGGTTTTGGGGATTTCTTGGATGATTATTCGGTGGGATGAAGTTGCAGTTGAAGGGTGGTTTGGTGAACTGTTGGTTTTTACAAAATTATGGTGGTGGAAGCCTGTTGAATTGTTGGCTAACCAAGGAAATAGCATGTTGAAACTCTTCTTCATCATCTAATTCAGCATCAGCTTCATACGACTACGGTGGCTTGTCAAATGAGTGTTGGTATGATGACTCTACGGTATACGAGTACTGAGGAGCTTTGAACTGTGGGGTTTGAGCCATCAAAGTAAGTGGTCCTCCTAGATCTGCACAATCCTTTAACACTGTTGATTCTTGTGCTTGGAGTTCACCATAAAGTTTGAATAAAGAGAGTGTGGGTCTTTCTGTCTCCTTGGACTATCATTTTTGTTGTGGTCCAATGTCTACCCAAGCCATTCATGAATTTTAGATTTGTCTCGTGATTTCTTCGAACAATACTGGCATTTGATAGCTTTGTGATGATGAGGTTGACCCTTTTGAACGAATCTTCAAGACTTTCATCGGGGAGAGCTTTAAAGTTGTTAAAGTCATTAAGTGTAGTGGTGAGTTTCTTGTCTTGAGCTTGTTCAGACCCTCGGTAAAGATTTTTGAGTACATCCCAGATCTCCTTGGAAGATTTGCAGTTGATGATGATGTCAAAATTGTCTGGAGCAACACCACATGATATTTCATAGAAGGCTATTGCATATTTCTCCATTTTGTCAAGATCATCATTGGTTGGTCGATTCATAGTTGCCTGAGCTCCACCAAGTCGTGCTTGAGCACCATCTGCTTGAACTAGAGTGAGAACAGGGACATGTGGTCCTTCTTCCACATATCTCCATACGTCTTTACAGAGCCTCTTAAGATACCTTTCCATTCTTTGAGACCAATGGTGGTATTCATTTGCAACAAGTGTGGGAGCTCTATTCGAGCCTCAAACACTGTTGGAAATGTTTAATGATAAAGCTTGTGCCATATTTCCTTTGGTTTTTTTGTTTGTTTTTTATAAGAATGAGCTTCAGTGGTATAGAAGGCTTTCTAAAATCAGAGTTTTTTTTAGAAAGCAACCACTATGGCTCTGATACCAATTGTTGAGAGAAAAACTTTTGAAGAAACACTTGAACAAACGTTAGTACAAGATAATAAGTTGCGGAATAAGTTAATATCATTGATCTTGTTAGCTCAACAATAATATGTTAGAAGTTGTTAGATTGCGGAAATATAAAGGAAATATAAATGACAACAAGTTATATCAAGTAGCCACTAAGTTGATTCATAACTAGGATTGCATGCAAACACAATTAAGTTAATAAATATGATCAACTTAAAGTGAAGAAGAACTCTGATTATCAGTTAAGATAGAATAGAGATGAATGATTTTTTGTATTTCAATGATAGATCTGGAAGTGGGTAAAATTACATGAAGATGGAAACTCTATTTATAAAGTCCCAAAAACTTATATTGCAAATAAACAAATACTATTATACAGACTTCAATGATCATGCAAGCTTCACTGGACAAAACTAAGCAAACACGCTAAGTTAGTAAAGTAACTTGAAAGTCTTCATCATTTATCTGCGGTAGCTGTTGCGGTTACGGTTCATAAGGATTTTCTTTAACTTCGGTAGTCAACTCCTACTACGGTATCACCAACACTTTTAGGTTGCGGTTCCTTTAGCTAAATAGGGTTACTTTTTGTATCAACAAATTGCATGATAGAATGGCCTGATTTGTGATGCCTTGTAGCCTAGGAGGAATTGGATGTTATGATTTATTTGGGATTTATGTTGGTGGAATTATTTGCTAAGTGTATGTTTAAAAATTGCATATGGGTAGGATCACATAGCCTTAGAATGATTGATTTAGCCATATTTCATGTTCCTCGTCTTGTTGTGGGCTTTGGGTAGAATCATTTATTCAACGGTCTCTTTGATCCTGTATTGTGTATAATTTGCATGCATAAGGCAATCGACAATGTTGGTAGAAATTCCTAGCATCACAGAGGCAAGTGAGTTGGAGGATACCTTTTATGTTTTTTGACCTATAAAATATTACTGCTCGAATGTTGCTTTCTTTGTGCTTTGTGGGACCCATATTGATGTGATCTAACTATTTAATGAATATGTTAATTTACATGTTGCAAAGGTTAAATAATTCTTGAGTGATTGATTTGAACCTATTGCGCTACTCTCGTTTGAATCTAACCGTTGTAGATTTGGGTCTTTTGTTTGAAAGATTATTTGATTTTTGTTTCATGTAATTGTATTAATGAAGTAGTTAGTTGATATTAGTAGGGGTTCTTTAGCAGCTGATGACAGGGTGAGGTTGGGATCCTAGGAGAGCCTAAGAAGTGCTTTATTGGTAATGGTGCACTGTTTAGCAGGTTTTGGAAATACTAGTTTGGGAAGGTGACTTAAAGGATTCAGGATGATTCTTGAGGAAAGTATAGATAGGTGTGGAAGGTAGTATTGGGCCCGTACTACTAAAAACACAGGATCGGTACTCCCAGGAAAGTCATGGAGATTCTAGGAAGCCTGTAGGATGAGGAATTGTTTGGGTATGTTCTGGTCATTTCTTTTTTTGCTTTTTATTATGGTGATAAGCACTCATGGAGGAGGTTTTGGTTCAGGTTCAGGCTCCGGTGATGAACCGATTTATGAGACGATTCACGAGTTCGTTAAGGCTGAGATTGCTCGTGGTATTTTGGATACGACTCTTATGATGTTTGATACCATCAAGGAGTGGATTATGGAGCTGTTAGAGAGATTTCAGCTGGTTGGCTTGGGGCACAAAATCTCTCTTTTCGGGAGTACAAGGGTTGCAGAGACCCATAGTTCTTCAGGAAAAATTACCCTATTGCGAGTAGGCGGTGATTTCTGACGTTGAGAATGCTCAACAGACTAGTTTCTACTTAGAGGGACCGAATGTGGGATTTCTATCCTTCCTTATGATAGATGTAGCTTGTGATTGGTGGGAGGAGGTCGGATACTTTCTGGGAGCTACAACCATGACTTGGGATGATTTTGTGACGAAGTTCAAGGCTGAGTTTTTACCAGTTGTTGAGGTGTATTAATTAGAGAGGAAATTTAAGGACCTTCACCAGAAGATAGAGACAGTGGCGGAAATCATCACCAAGTTCAAGTAGAGGGCTTTACTGGTTTTACAGTATGCTTTAGAAGAGGAGGTGAAGAAGACAAGGTACCATGATATCCTATAGGATGATATTTTGGAGTTCGTGAGCCTGTCAAGCTACAAAAATTTGGATGCTATGATTACTAGAGCCTTGGAGCGGGAGATTGAGTTGCAGCTTCGGTCAAAGCGTGGACCGACGCAGGATCAAACCGTAGTAGGCCAGGCGAAGAGGCACAAGACTTAGGATTTGCGATCAGGAGGCCATCAGGGTCAGGGCCATTATGCAATTATAGGAGAAATCACAAGGGATGTTGTCGTTAGAAGGGAAGGGGCTGCTTCAGTTGCGGTCAGGTTGGTCATTTAGTCGGGATTATCCTCGGGGTCTGGGTCTTATTTGTTTTCACTGTAACCAAGTGGGCCACGGAAAGGGTGACTATCAGAGGTTGATTAGTGGAGCAATGAGGGGACTTTCTCTAGCTACACTGAGGATTACTGATGGCAGTGAGGACAGGGTGGAGGCTCCAGTGGTGAGGAGTAGAACATTTCAATTGCAGGCCGAGGAGACCCAAGTTCCCTCAGATTTGTTGCAGGTATGTTTCGTATTCGTTTCTTACATGCTTTTATTATTTATCCTTATGATTATGTAATTGTGTGTATGAGATGTTAGGTTTGGTTTAGTTAAGTATCTACATAGGAACCATAGTTTCGTTACAATTATCTGGTTATCCTTATTTTAGGGTTTGTCATATGCCATTTTTGTATACCGAGAATCATGTTGAAGGGTATATGGTTGAGATGGTTGTAGACATCGGCGCTGCAAGCGACGATCATTATTAGCGTGAGCCCAAGGTGTGAGTGAACTAAGTGTTCTGCTTTGAAGATAAACTATCAGATTAGTTTTGATCATTTCAGCGCAATGGGCTTGAGGAATATGTAATTAATTTCACTAGATTTTGGAATTCAAAATGGTGAGTTGCTGTCAAATTAATACTTTCATGGTTATGTGTGTGGTTCTCACATCAAAAGCTTCTAGGAAAAGATTTCATTGTATTAAGAGGTGTTTGTGTTGCTTAGGTTGGATGTCAGTTGAGGGGTTGGTTAGCTCGATCATTAAACCGATCGCCATCGTGTTGGTTATCTATCTGTTAGTGTGGTTTTTCCCTGTAGCAAGTAGGTCATCATGTTGGTTATCTATCTGTCCCGATAGTGGGTTTATTCATTCTTTGTTATTAGTTGAGTTGGTGCAAGGATTTAGAATTGTATCAAGGGAAGGTGCTTTGGATGCGGCGATGATTTTTGTAAAGTGTAGCGAATTGTTTAACCCCTTTTTAGGGTGGGTGCACCCCAACTTGTTTGGTCATGGGATTTTAGTTCTTCTGAAGATCGGGATGGTGGTGGTTGTGTAGTGAGGAGTGCAGCTGAATCCAAGTTGGGGAGAGGACTATTGAAGAACCAATTCTGGTTGTGGTGTGTTTCGAGGTTTATAAAGGAAATAAGGATCATTCATCATCTGTAATCAGGGAGGAAAATGCTAAGGATTCTGGTTATCCCCTCTAGAGTCGTTCACTATTAGTAGGGGCGTATTATGGGTTTGCACCTAGGTATAGGTTGAGGGTTATGTGATAATCTCTCTACCTGTTATTTTATGATGGAGGCTTTGGGGCTTGAAACACGACCCAAACGCCATATTGGGTTTTAGCAGGTTGGGGTTTTAGCCCATATTGATGTTGGATCAGTATTGTGGATGGTTAGCAATATTATGGGTTGGACCCATCTCTATAGTAGAAGTGTTGCGAGGCTACGGACTGGCCCGTAGTCTCCGGTAGGATGTCTTGTTCGTTGCAGGAAATGTTGTAAGCCTGTGAGGGGATCACAACCTTCGTTCGGGCCGAGTTGGACTTGTTGTTTTTATCTAGCCACTCTATGTTAAGGCGGGAGGCTGTTAGAGCTGTATCTGTGGTTAGACTACTATAGCTTCCGGTTGAGGGCGGGGCCCGTTTGGCTATGCTAGTTTAGGTGACACATGGTCGAGGTCCGTTTGGTTATGTGAGCTTAGGTGAGACCTGTGGGCGAGGCCCGTGTGGTTATGTTATCCTGGATGATCAGACCATTCAAACATTGAGGATATGCTTAGAGCATGTAGTATTGGCGGCGATTCCCCATACCAGTGATGAAATGTTGTTAAGGCCAGTGTGTTTAGTGGTCGTAATTCTCAAGTGAAAATAAATGGTGTCACAATGTGTCGTGAATTAGTAAGTGTATGACTCATGAGGGTCGGACCCGATAGTAGTTGACAGTGGTTGGGGCGTTAGAAAAAGTTTGGAGTAGGGAAGCTCAGTGATCAGCGGGTTGGATCCATGTGGCATATAGAATATGGTAGCCTTCATCAGTTAGACTCTTGGGCGGAGTCTCGTTGGGCAACCGTGTGTGTGATTGTTAGTCTCAACAAATGGGTAAGGATTCTGCATCCCAGATTATTAGAAGGTCGGCATGGAATCAGGAGATATCAGATAGATCGAATATGGTAATTTTGGTTATCAGGACTTGAGTTATGTATTGTTTTGGCACCAATGGATGAATCTTGTGATGGGAGTGACATTTGTTTTAAGGTTCGAGTTTATATGCATCCGTGAATAGTCAGGGGTTATGTTTTCCAGTGATCAGAGAAATATTCGGAGTTGGAGGGTTTTTTTCTCTTTGGGTTGCAGATTGAACTCTTTATGGATGTGTATTGAATGTTACTATCTGTCCAGAAGTGAGGCATGGTATAGGGTTTTAGGATTTCGAGTGGAATAATTGAATTTTCACTTCATTGGTTAAGGTCGATGTGTCAAGGTTTTCTTCTTCATTGGGGCATGTGATGTCTGCCAAGATCGAGTTTTGCTAGTAGTGTTGGAATGCAGCTGTCTGTGCAAGATGATTTATCAGTTTTAATTTGGAATTCAGGAACTTCAGTTAAGGTTTGTTAGTGTGGCAGAGTAAGTTGTAAGGAAGGATACTGAGGATGAAATATAATTTAAGTGGGGGAGCGTTGTAACATCCGGATCTTTGAAGTATGAATTTTAAAAAGTAATTGGGATTTTTAGTTAGGCCACGACGTGACAATCACATGATGGCAAAAATCCAATTTTTTTGGGTATTTAAATGAAAGTATGGGCTAGGGTTGTTTACCCTCAGCCTCCATCATTCTTAAACATCAGAAACCCTAACCCTGACACCTATTGCTGATTAATGAGCTCATCTCGGTGCTTGTTGTTGCTTGTGAAGGAAGAAAAGGGCTTTGGATGTCTTGTTAGCATCTTGGAAAGCTTTGGGACGTCATTTGAGGATTCTCTGGAGCTTTGGCTTGTGCCAAGATCCAAACTTTTTATTTCTATATTGCTAGATCTAAGGTTTTGTCCCATTTTCTTCTTGAATGAGCTTGTTGGAGTGGAAGGATTCCATAAAGTTAGAAACTTGATGGATCCTTAGAGTCCCTTTAAGGATATATGTTGTAGATCTGGAGTTTCTTGGAAGTTATTGGTTACATGCAAGTTTAAGTTCTTTTTCTCCCATGTTTGACCTAAAAAGACTAGAGACATGAATTGGACATGCATGTCCATGAAGAACCAACTTTTTTGTTCCATTTGTTGTAGGAAATCTTTCTGGAAAACATGGGTAAGTGAAGTTGATTAGAAAGAGCTTATTAGTTAAGTTATGCTTCTTGATGTCTTTAAGGACATAGGTTTTGAGTTCTTGTCTTAATGGAATGTATTAATGGATAAAGTTGGAAACTTTATCCATCAAGACATTGGGAAGGATCAGATCTGAATTTTGGAGCCCTTGGAATAGAAAGAAAACAACTTAACTCAATTAAGTTGTTCAGACTAGTTCCCACGACGTGGCCTTTAGGCTGTCACAACGTGGTGAATGGGGATCAGTCGACTGTTTTGGTATTTTGTGCCCACGATGTGACTAGGGAAGGCCACGACATAGGGATTTGCTATTGAAAATTTTGACCATATCTTTGATTGTTGACTTTTGGTTAAGATTGTTGGTTTATAGTGTCTAGGCTAAGGTTAGACCTTGTATGTTTTGATTAGAGTGTGGTAGCATATGTTGCGTAGCAGTGAGCTGTGGTTTAGCTGATTTTGTGAGACAGGTGAGTCTTTTTACTATATTGCATAGAATGCTAGCTATCTTTGTGACTCTTGCATTGTGTGTCGGGTCGAGCCCATGATGTATGTTGGGTCCGGCCCGTTATGTATTCTAGGCGAGGCCCGATGTTATCTATGGTATGTGATATTTAGGAAAGTCACTAAGCTTTGTGCTTATCGCTTTGTGGTTTAAACATTTCAGGTACTTCCAGTTCCGAAAGGAAGGGCCCAGCTTGAATGCACTGCATTCCCTGGGGGTCTTTTCCGCACCGATTACTTTTGATTTACTTTGATGTTTGAAAAATATATTTTACTTTGTTGGTTTTGGAATATATGGTTGTATGACTTGATGGTTTAAAAATGAAAAAAATTTTACTTTTATTTTTGGGATGATACAGATTAACTCTAGAGTTTGAATCCTTTTAGGATTCTATCCTCATACTATAAATTGATTACTAGGGGTAAACCTTAGAGTTGCTTATTCCCACCAGGAATGTGTCCATAATCTTTCTCTCTCTCTCTCTCCCTCTCTCTCTCTTTCTCTCTCTCTTTCTCTCCCCCTCTTTCTCTCTCTCTCTCTCTCTGCTTATCTCCATACACAAAATCTCAACCTCTCTCTGAGGGGTTGGGGATTTTCGTAAAAAATATTACTTTGGGTTTCTTCCTTTTACTTTTGGTGTTGTGGGTATGATTCCATTATAGGGGTGCTACATTGGATTCTTCATCTATAGCAACACACTAGAAGTCACGAGATCACAATCAAGTAATAAATAAGTTAGTAGTTCTTTCTTTTGTTGTTTTTTACAGTATGTTGCTATAACAAGTAAAACCTAGATTCTAGGATGCATGTGTACTAAGGTAAATCTCTTGATTGTTTTTGCAACCATTAGATATGTACTTGATGCTAATAATCCCCAACACAAACTCCCAGCACCATTGGACATTTTTATATACCCTAACATTCATATTTTATATTAACAAGAAGATGCTTTGCTAAAGTTTCGTCATCCTTTTCTCATTTACATACCGACGATGGAGTTTTGGGTGCGCTTATATGTGAACTATGATGTGGGCTAGTTGAAATGAGATGTAAGTTATATACACATATGATCGTCATACACTAAACATCACTTAGGTTACTTACTTTATTGTGTATATGTGTTGATTGACATCACATCAAGCTCTTGATTTCATTGATGATAAAGAGAATATCGGATGATGATCGGTGGACATTTGTACCGACAACATTCAACACAGATCTAGAGGACTAGCGTAATATGGCAGATGGATCCATTTACCGACCTTGGTCTAAGTGTGATACAGTATACTTGTGTTTCATAATCATTACATGTGTAATTGTCACTTATAAGAAAATGTTATCTTATGTTGATAGGGTGTATACATACCTCAACAGTTTAGAGGTATAGGAGATTGTGTAGTGTTCTTTTTTTGGTTCCTAGAGATATTACTCATTGGGAAATCTTTGAGGATAGAGGGTTTAACCAAAACCTGGGCAATCTTATTTTGCAAGCGAATCACAGAAATTATATGGGGTGTGAAGAAAAAGTAGGGATCCATTTAAACATTATAGTATTATTTAAAAATATACTTAAGTTTATGTAGTTATTACTTTTGCTTGTTATTTTTTTTTCAATACAACGCTTATTTTTCAAAAACCACAAAAAACCACAAAAATAAACACACAAGCTTTAATTTTCCCATAACAAATGACCAAACTTTAATTGCTCGTTAAAAACAAAAAAAAAACATATTCTTCAAAATGCACAAAAATACAAAATTATCTATTTAAAAACAATAATAATTACCACACAATAAAATAAATACAAAATTTTTTAGTTTAGAATGCCACTCCGAAATGCTACTCTGGTATCCTGAATGTACCTTCGTTCATTAGAAAGGTTTTGAAGTTATCAAATCAAACCTAACACATTCTATTTAAGGTTGAGTCCTATCAAACTTAAGGTGATTTACAAAACCAATTACATTGTGGTTTTTATGAAATCGAAAGTGTATTGTAAGAGTCAGGGCTGACCTTACATTAAGAGAAAATAAGCAAGGGCTTATGGCCCCACTTTTAAGGGGCCTCATAACCCAAATCTCGATTAGGGAATGTCAATTCCTTTTCATCAGCCACGCCACAAATTTACCCATGCCATAAATTTTATCAGCCAAAAGACTTATGGCTGTTCTTCTTCCGATCTTCATGAGTTCCTTGATTCCTTTTCATTCTCTGATTGATGATTCTTCATTTTCAGTAGAACTGCAGAAACCATTACTAATCTGTTTTATGTTCTTCTTCCGATCTTCCTTAATTGATTCTTGATTTTGTTCTTCCTGACTCTAATCGATTCTTTTTTATTCAAAAATCAAAAGTTAAAACTGAAAGGTTGTCAAGTGTCAAGAGTTTATTCTAGAATCCAAAAAACCTAAGACAGTATGTTGTTCTTGACTTCTTCCTTTGATTCTCCAAAACTGTTGACTCTATTTTTTTCTTCTTTCTTGATTAGACATATTAGTCTATTAGGCTTATCAGTTATTGACTTATGTTTGATATGTTATATGCATATCAATTTTCCTTCTGGACCTTTCATTATTAGAATATCTTATTATTATATGAACTCTGGAGTTATTTCATTAGTGGTTTGCACAAAATATTGAATAATTTTTTTATACTAAGTTACTATCAACTTCTGAAAGTGCATTAGGTTTGTTGCATTACTAAATCTACATGTTTTGATAGATATTTAAAAACTATACTAATGAAGCCACATATATTATATGTGAAACTAGATTTGTAAAAAAAATAGTTAGGAATTATCAATAGGGTGTCTGCTTTGAAATTCTTTTAGCAGATGGTTTCTGAGTGTCTACATGTTAAGATTGTGATTTATGAATTATATCAACTACACAGTTTGATATTGTTATGTGTAAATCAGTTTTCCTTTCGGACCTTCCATTATCTGAATATCTAACTATTAGATTATATATTAGGGTTAATACGGCTTAATTTCTTTAATTATTCAATGTGTCAAGTTGGATTTTGGAATCAGGCTTGGATAGTAAAGGCCAAAGGGCCCCAATTTTTGGGTTCTCTTAGAGCCCTGAAACCGGTTGAGCCGTCCCTAGTAAGAGTGTCAACTTATATTAACGTTTGTATTCATTTTTTTATCGTTTCCTTTCCATTTCATTTCACCATGTCAACCACATTTGCATTATATATATATATATATATATATATATATATATATATATATATATATATATATATATATATATATATATATATATATATATATATATATATATATTTGCATCATATAAATAAATAAATGTGTTTTTCCTTTTTAAGGGATGCACAATAGGAAATGTCAACAAATGGCTATTCGATATGCCATGGTAGAAGATGATTGATTATCAGATTCAACTCAAGTTTAGAATGCATTTTTGTCCTGATAAGTTTCTACACTTGAGGGTATTTGATTGCAATGAAAAATTCATTAATTCAAATCCTTGTCTTCAACTTAGTCTAAGATGTTGAATTCAAAATTTACGATTTAGAAAATAAAAATGGTTGTTTGGTTTGGCAATGAGAAAGCATCCAATCAAAACGGATTTTCATTTAGTTTCTTAAAGCATTATTGAGATGTTCTTTAGGCCAACATAATTTTTTTTTTGTTTTACATTCTCATGAAACTAGTATCATTCTGAGCAGGTGTAATTCAATATTCATTGCTCTCATTCTAAAAGTTGTTAACTAATTTTTCATGAAATACTAGAGACTGGTAAGTATTGGCATAGTTTGTTGGGAGTGTGGTCGGAGTCGACTAATATTTTTTTTATTAAATGTCGACAATTATTGATAGCCATTTTATGGTTAATGAAGTCATCAAGTGGTATAAGAAGAAAAAAACTCACGACATTCAAAGTTGATTTTCAAATAGCTTATGATTCTTTTAGTTGAGACTATCCTCCCTAATAAATGAAGATCTTATTGCCACATGTCATCTTCTCATTTAATCTGCCACATGTAATTTTCTCATAATTTTTGATTTATTTGTTTTCCATATGTAATTTGCTTATTGGTTCCATTTTATTTTTAGTGAAAATCATTGATTTAATTAATTTCAATTCATTCTTAAAATAAATTATAATAAATTCCATCAAATTTATCAACATATTTGTTTTCCTTTTTTATTTTCATTATTTACATAACAATAACTTTTTTCAATTTGAATTTATTTTTACATAAATTTGTATTACTTTGTATTCATTTATATACTTATTCATCAAAGCTTTTTATATATATAAAATTATTACTTTTTAAATTGCCTAGGTTTTATAAGTTTATATTTTTTTTAATAAACCCATGTAATACACGGGTCTCACACCTAGTTTGGAATAGATTATGACCTTTATGGGTTTTGGTTCGTTGTGGATGCATTGGGTGAGATCTTGCCTTACCTCTTTACATTCTTTGTTTTGGTGAATGGAAGCCCAACTTTAGAGTTCTACTTAGAGAGAGGTTTGAGGCAGAGTGATATTGTTTCCTCGTTTATATTTATTTTAGCTATGAAGGGGCTTAATGTTTCTACTGATGATGCAATTTTGCATGATTTTTATAGTGGCACATCTATTAGGAAGGAAGGTATTGACATTTCTTAGTTGTTTTTAAATAGAGGATGTGATTTTATTTATGGGTGAGTGATCTCCTTATAATGTTATGAATGTTAATGTTATGATCTTTTTATATTTCTTTTGTTTTGAAAAGTAATCTCCAAAAGTCAAATATTTGTGGTAAAGTGTTGGAGATCATCATTGAAATTATTTTCTGGAAGGATGTGTAGATTTTTGATGAACCTTTAAAGGACCAGTTCTAAAGATTTTATTTCTTTGAAAAATGTATAAACTATTGGCTAAGGTATCAATGTCTTAATAAAGGTTGGGATCGAAAGTATTGTAGATGAGTGAGTGTGCTGAAAGAGGCTTAGTTCTCAATTTTATCTCAACTCATTGGTTAGTGTGTGCCTTCGGATCAACGAAGTGGAATATATTTGTTCATGAAAAGATTAATATCTTGGTATGAAGGATTTTAATATATTAGGTGCCAACTAGATCTAATTTTTTTATTAAGGGTGTGAAATTAGATTCAATTTATTTCCTTGTTGTTTATAATCAATATTGAGGATGTTCAACACATGTTCCTTGAAGACTTGTATACATTGATTAACTTGCTAACTTTTTCAAGGGTGAAACGAACAAATTTATATTTCAATTTAATGATGGTATATGGGTGTTATGGAGGTTCCAAAATACTTTGGTGTTTAGTTGGCTGAATTACCCTCATGAATTCACTTTTTATAAAGTTGTTTTTCATTCATTTAATTGGTTTGTTTATAGAAATAATAAATTTAAATTCAATTTGGTTTCTTGGTTACAAAAACTAATGTTGGATATTTATTTATAAGCATTGGGATCCCTTTCTATCTTGTTGATAGTTTATTAAATCCAATCAGTTCCTAAAAAGAAAAATAGATATTAATTATTAATAAGTAAATAGTCATTGATAGCAAAATTACTATGAAATTTGGAACATACCTAGATTTAAATACAAAAATGGATCAATTACTCATTTATATAACCACTTATGGAAGGTAATCACGTACGAAAAAGTATCATTATCATTAAAATAGAGAATCACTAAAATAGAGAGTAGAAACCAATAGTTAACAAAGTATGTCAATTACAAAGAAGAATAATTATAAATATTTAACACTAACTCGTGATAAATTTCATGATATATATGTTAGAAGCATAACTAGGTAGCCAAAGTTCTCCCTTACTAGGAAAGATAACAACCAAAACACAAAATTTTCATAAACTTAAAAAAAATCCCAATAAATGATTCAACTTCTTCAAAGAATCGATATTATATGCCAATAACCAAAAAGCTCACGAATAATGTTTTTATAATTAGGTTTTTGTGAAAGAAAAACTTTCCAAACATGATCAAAATTTTTTAGATGACTATTTGGCGTATATTCATGAAGGGTCTCATATTTTGCTTTGCTTCCATTTAAAATACATTGAATAATGTGGTTTTGAATTTTCTTATTAATAAAAATGATGTGACACATCAAATAGTTCAAAGAATAGTCATTTTTTTCATTTCCATTCGGGTAGCCTCAAATCCACCACTTGTAGTTTTCAGTCGATAGTCACTTCTAAGCGGCCATAGTTTTAATTTTGGTTTTGGTCCTGATGCAAGTTTTCCTCCTAGACACGATTTCCTTTAACAAATACATAAATAAGAAAGTCCAAAATGATTAATTCAGTGGATCTTACACTTGATTTAGATGAAAAGAAGATATATAGAAAAGATGATTGAAATTACTTCATTAATTGATCTAAAATGATTACAGAAGTGAACTATATACATGAAAGATAAGCATCTAACTAACTAGAATAACAAAAATCATTAACTACCGAATAATAAGCTTAACAAACTTTGTTTATGTGGCATACATAAATAACAAATACAACACTCAAGTTGGAGAGCGGGAAACTCCTAATTTGTGAAGTAATCAATAAGGGTTCTTGCTCGGCAAATTCTTTGTAAACATATTAGCTATTTATGAATTTGTTGGATCATGTTGGAGAGAAATTATCACTGCTTGTTATTTTATCTGACAAAGTGACAATCAATTTCCATATGTTTAGTCCTCTCATTTTTTGAGTATTGATATCCTTTGTCCTTTCATGTAGATGACAACTTGGCATACCACTGCTATGCAACCTATTTTAGGACATATAGAGACTATTGCAATTTGCGAACTTGATTTGGATTATCAACAATTAAGCCAAACGGAAGTTGCATATAAATTTCTTAATCCAAGTCACCATGCCGAAAAGCATTATTGACATCCAATTGATGCATCTTCCATCATTTTTGATAACAATTGTGACATCTCTATTTTTACGACCAAAAAAGACCAATTTGTTTATGCTTATTAAATCATAGTATACTTTTAAAAACATTAATTATGCGGAATTTGACCCAAAAACATGATAATAATATTATCAAATCATTTTGGGAGAAACGTGTTTTATTTATAAAACTCAAGATGTCATCGTCAATACAGAAACATAAGTATAAACGGAAACTTACAATGTCTCAATATTCTAACGGTCTACATTTCCTTGAATCTATCATACATCATTATTCGAGTATCTTTATTTAATAACTTGTAAATCAAATAAATTGAGTGGTTCAGGTTGGGAAACCTGGTGAGATACATAGTGTTTTCAACCCATAATATTATAATCTGTAATTATATATTCTTTAGCATTCAAATAACCCAATTACCGCACTCCCGTTATTCTCACTTACTAATCCTTATGTGATGTTCTCGAGAGATCTTTCCTAAAGGATCTTTATCAGCAAACAACTAAAATTTCTAGATAATTAGGCACGACAGTATGATGATACCTTTGGTAAACACGACAACATGATAGTACATTAGTACTTTGGACATTCACGACAGTATAATAGTAATTTGGTAAAGCACGGCAGTACAAAAGTACTTGGGATAAGCACAATATACATGACTTATTATTCCACACGAATTTCACTAATCTTTCATAACCACTATCTCACACATCCCTATCACAGCCTCTCATTTGTTATTTCATACAATCCTTCACTACCCAATCATATTATTAAGTATGTGATTAGATCAAGTAACAATCATATCATATTGTATAAATATATTAAACATAGCAAAACAATGCACATATCATTTAAGCAATTATAATAATTGTATCTATGTGTTAGTTTGAAACTAACTATGTAGTCATTTGATAAAAGTGGACGCCTTGGTATTTGGGCAGAATGTCGCCTCAACACTTTCAATGACCTAAATGTATAACACTAAGTCTTAGTCTAGTTTCATAATCACGACGACTATGATAATTATAGTCTAGATTCCTCATTAATCCCAATGTTTACATCAATATCTATCAAGTAAGGATCAACCACACAAGATAGTTGGGAGGAAAGACCTTATCGACATAATAGCTTTTCTGAAATTCAACAACCAAGCCATCGTGACAAATTCTGGACACCTCTCCTGTAAGTAGATCAATCCGCATAATCACATGAATTACTAACAAATCTTATTTATAGGTTCGTAATAATAACTATAGCTATAAATATAAATTACCTTGAAATCGATATGAGTGTAGCTTAACTTACAAATATTTCTTGGAGAAAATTTTGGAAATTACACTAGAAGAGATTTAACTTTCCATCAACTACTACTTCAGGGATCGCAGGGCTTCGCGAAGGCTAAAACTAAGAGAACACGGGTTAGGACCGAAGGAAATCAAGATAGAATGATAGAAGGGGTGTGCAGGAATGAATGAACATAATGCAGCTATTTATAGGCATTCTTGGGGTGCACAACGTGCAAAAGGGTGCACGTCGTGCATTTTAAGGCTACGTGTAACATCCCAATGTCAAGGTAATTTCAATTTCAACCCTATGTTTGAATAATATTGTATTTTAGACCTTGGGATTGAAAGGGATTGCAAAATGGCCTAGATTGGAAATATGGTAAATTTGTCCAGGTGTAGTACGCTGAGCGTACATTATGTACACTAGGCATACTAGGGCGCGCCATAGTACGCTGGGCGTACACCCATACGTGGGGCGTACATGAAGAAAGTACAAAACCTATTATTTAAGGTTTTGTCCATATATAAACCTCATTCTAACTTTATGTCTCATTTCTTCATCCGCCTCCCTCTGTGAAAATTGTCCCCAAGCAAACCCTAAGTGAGAAGAGTGCGTGTGAGCCCATTGGAGTGTTTTAGAGGTCTTCTTGAAGAAGAAGAAGAAGGTGGTGAGAAGAGCATTGATCTTGGAATCATCTTGGATCTAAGATTTCCTTCTTTTAGCAACCTCCAGGATGTATAAAGTTCACAACTTGATCACTCCATCTTGTAGATCAAGACATTTCTTCCTTTAACATACCTTTTGTCCCAAATATGGTGATTCTTGAGCATGAAATGTTCTTGAACCAATAAGTCGTCCTTTCAGACGATAGGAGGGGTCTTAAGTCATAAAAATGTGGTCTTAATGGTTAGTTTTTCTCCATGCATGCTATCGAATGGGCTTAATGCATTAAGATGTTGAGATTTTGTGTTTTAAGCACTTAATGGACGTGCAAAGTCATAAAGTTGTAAAATTTATGACTCTTGAGGGTATTTTGGCTTTGGATCTGACTATGGATGTGAAGATTTGGAGTATTAAGATCTTAATGGGGAAAGGGTTGAATAGGATGCGTACGATGGGTGTACCAAGTAATACGTTGCACGTACGCAGTTAGCGTCTCATAAATTGGTCAAACAACAAGTACGCCCTACATACAGAAGAGTAGGCCCATTATACTCGGCTGGGTCGACTCGGTCGGGTTGGCTCGACTGGGTTGACTCGGCAAGGTATTGACTTCATTTCTAACCTTGACAAGGTTTGACCAAGGGTATTTTGGGGAAAATATTATTAATAGATAATGTTTTGACATTTAGAATTTGGGTTGTGTCGGTATTTGGGAGCAGATTATTGATCAGCTATTCGTCAGATTTTGAGATGAGTTTTCCTAACTCTACCTACGGGTGGAAGACACCAAAGTCGACCTATTGGATTGATATCTTGTTATACTTTGATTTATGATATACTAAGTATATGGTAGATCTGTATGATTATATGAAAGTTGTTGATATGCATAGACCGGTAGATCTGTAGGACTACTTGTAATTTCTGGCTGCGTGATTATCTATTTGTTGATTATGTTTGTTATCTGTTATATGTTGACATATTGTGCTGGGTTGAGACTTTACTGCTTTTTGCGTGAGTCAACAAACTGGGGGTATTCCAGTCCGATGACTGAGTGGACCCGAAGGTATTCCAGTCCGATGACTGAGTGGGCCCGTGTATATTGATATTCTAGTCCAATGACCGAGTGGACCTTTTGTATATTGGCATACTAGTCCGATGACTGATTGGGCCAGGGGGTAATCCAACCTGATGCTTGTGGACCCGTGGGTATACTAGTCTGATGATTGACTGGATTCAACATGCTTGTTCTTTTATAATATGTATTTTGTGTGCTGGTACTTTGGGGGAAACTCAGTAAGCGTTGGCTTACAGTTTTTGGTTATAGTTTCAGGTACTTCCGAGGATTATGGGAAGGCGAAGCTATGACCGTACACATTGTAATTTTTATGTTTTTGATCTTGGGAGACTCTGTTTTGAACAATGTTTTGGAAATCATGGTCTTGTAAACATTTTTATTAGTAAATGGGTTGATTTGAAAAGTTTAAATTGGTTGGGATTTTTGAGATGTTACACTATGTATCCTCTTCCACTTTGTGCCACGTATCGGCCTCTCTGTAGTCTGCGTTTCACCTTCTAGTAGTGCGCATTGCGCATCTGGCGTGCACCGCGTGGGGCACAAAACACAAATTTTGTAAATTCCATAACTTCTTTATATGGAATCCATTTTTTACATTCTTTTTTTTCCACGCATAGTTGTGAACGAGTACTACAACTTTCCTTTTGGCTCCATAGGCTAATTCTGAAATTATTTTGAGCCCTTATTTTTATATGATTTAATAATTTTGCTAAATGCATAACTCTCGCATACGGATTCCGATTTTGGTTTTATTTTAGCAAAATTCATAATTTAAAGAGTACTATGACTTTCATTTTAGTGACTTTACCCAAAAGTCAACCATTTTCTTCTTACCTTTTGATGTTAATAATTTTTAATTAAGCGGTTGATTTTTTTTTTATCTTCTTAAATTCATATATCCTTCATAAGAACTCGGATTTCTATGAAATTTATATTTTCAGGATCACGTCGATGTATATTTTCCACATATAATATATATATATATATATATATATATATATATATATATATATATATATGTATACACACACACACACACACACACACATATATATATATATGTATGTTTTGGCCCACTTATTTTTATGATTGATGGACGATTTGGTTGATTTTTATTATTTTTCTTAATACGAAACTTATATTATATCTTAAATGCCTAGCTCGATTTTGCAGGCGTTACAATAATCTCCCCCATATGATTACGTCCCAGAATCATAAAAAAATAGGGCTTGTATAATGACTCTGCACCTTACCTTCTCATCCTATGCAGATATCATAACTCTTATGTCTTTTATATTGATTTTCCAATTCATAGTCTTCTTGACTTTTGATGGTGGTCAATCACGCTCCTTTTCTTCGCTCGCTATTGGGGGTTCTTGCTCATTCCTGAATTGACTTAATCTACGATAAGGTCTTTGACTTCCGTAACAGACCGATGGGTCATGTTCTAATGACATCTCATCGTATGCTGGAATGGTTAGACTCAAGTCTTTTTGAGTCATACTCTATCACGAAGGATACATTTCTTCATGTTCTAATGTGATATAATGACGTATTAGTAGGTATCAATCTCAGACTATTGGCTGCTAAGCTCTAATGAGGATTTGCAATCTGTTTGTCAACTGCCTCTATCCTTTCCTTCGTCGATCTTTAACTATAGTCGGACACTACATCGAACATGGTTCTCTGAACCGATTCTGTCACTTTACGATTATATCTTGATCGGAATCGATTTATGATGATTACAGATGTTGGAACATAGATCATCTTCTTTGGTCATTATCGAAACAATGGAATGATGGAAATGAACAAAATAGCACAACTACTTAGAGACTTAGTAGTCGTTTGACTTTCCCTGATCCAAGTGAGAGTCCTGTGCTTCCAGCAGTATAGGCATCTAATACCTTTCACACCTACTCATACTCGTCCAAAGTATTGTCTTGCAGTCTACTAAATTACTATTCCTAAAATCATCAAACAATTTAACACATACTAATGTGTACAAATAAGCACATGTCCTACTAGACTCTTCTAGGGTTTCTTCCTCGTGTATCTTCAACCATGATTCTTCTTGCACTTGGTTGGCAGTGTAAATGCCAGACGATGGGAAGACTTTAGGAGTTATACCAAAATTTTTATCATCCTACCAATCGTAGGTGTACTTTAGATGTATCGCATTCCTTTAGACGTAGCGTTATTTTATCAGACGTATTCTAAAGGCAAGATACCACTCTATAGGTATTACTTACGATATCTTCTGATAGGTATAATTTACTATCGCAAGCCTTCTCATTTCCTTCATTTTCTCAGTTCTCTATGAGTCCTTATCATGCCGTTCTGTACATCAAAATATACATTTGGTGTGCTGATACGAGAATATAGATAGAGAAGGTTTAGATGCGTAATCTTCCTTATTACTCCAAAAAGTTATATGTCAGTTCTAATACCATAATTAAATGTTTAGAAACCTGAGCACATAAAATTTCCTAATTCTAGGTTGCAAAATTGACCTTAAAATAATCAAGATAGGTGACCTAAGGAATGTTATTCTATAGATCATTAAGCACATAAAAGCATATTAGGCATCTTATCCTAAAGTAGGCTAGTGCTTGTGTCAATTTAGTTGTGTTACCAAAAATATAAAGGACACACATCTCACGATCATTGCTTATCATTCTAAGTTTAAGTCTAGAAATAATCTAAATTCCTAGTTCACTTAAACTAATGCTCTGATACCAACGGTGACATCCCCATCTTTACGGTCAGAAAAGACCGATTTGTTTATGCTAATTAAATCAGAGTATACTTTAAAAAAATTAATTATACAAAATTTGTCCCAAAACATGATAATAATGTTATCAAAGCATTTTCAGAGAAACGTATTCTATTTATAAACCTCGGGATGTCATCGTTAATATAGAAACATAAGCAAAATGGAGACTTACAATGTCTCAATATTCTAACAGTCTACATTTCCTCGAATCTATCATACATCATTATCCAAGTATCTTTATTTAATAACATGTAATTCAAATAAACTGAGTGATTTAGGTTGGGAAACTTGGTGAGATAGATAGGGTTTTCAACCCACGATATTATAATCTTTAATTATATATTTCTCAACATTTAAATAACCCAATCACCCCACTCCCGTTATTCTCAATTACTATTCCTATTGTGATGATCTCTAGAGATCTTTCCTAAACGATCTTTATTAGTAGACAAATAAAATTCTAGATGATTAGGAACGACAATATGATAATACTTTGGGTAAACATCGCAACACAATAGTACATTAGTACTTGGATAGTCATGTCAGGCACGAAAGTACATTTTACTTTCGTTAAGCACGACAGTACAAAAGTACTTGGGATAAGCATGGCAGAAACGACTTATAATTTTGCACGGCTTCCAGTAATCTATCATAACCACTATCTCACACATCCCTATCACAACCTCTTGTTATTTCGCACAACCCCTCACTACCCAATCATATTATTAAGTATGTGATTAGATCAAGTAAAAATCATATCATATTGTACAAATATATTAAACACTAAAAAACCGCGCACATAGCATTTAAGAAATTACAATACTTGTATCTATTTGTAAGTTTGAAAGTAACTATGCACTCACCTGATAAAAGTGGATGCCTTGGAATTTGGGCAGAACCTCGCATTAGCACTTTCAATGGCCTAAATCTATAACACTAAGTCTTAATCTAGTTTTGTAATCCCAGCGACTATAATAATTATAGTCTGGATTCCTCACTAATCCCAATGTTTACATCAAGATCTATCAAGTAAGGATCAGTCAGGCAAGACAGTTGGGAGGTAGGACCATTTCGGCGTAATAGATTTTCTAAAATCCAACAACCAAGCCAACGTGACCATTCTAGACACCTCTCCCATAAGTATATCTATCAATATAATGACATGGAATTACTGATAAATCTTATTTATAAGTTCATCATAACGACTATGACTATAAATATAAGTTACACTAAAAGCGATACAAGTGTAGCTTAACTTACATAGATTTCTTGAACAAAAATCCGGAAATTACACTAGAAGAGATTTTACTTGCTAGATACTACTACTTCAGGGATCGCAGGGTTTCACCGAAGGCTAAAACTAAGAGAAAATGGGCTAGAATCGAAGGAAATCGAGAGAGAATCACAGAAGGGATGCGGAGGAATGAATGAACATAATGCGCTATTAACTGGCATTTTTGGGGTAAACGACGTGCAAAAGGGGTGCACGTCACGTATTTTAAGGCTAAATCTCCCCAGCCACTTTGTACCCTATGTACTCTCCGTGGTCCGTGTTTTCACCGTCTTGAAATGCACATCGCACACCTAGCGCACCGCGCAAGGCGCAAAACACATATTTTGTAAATTCCATAACTTCTTTATATGGAGTCCGTTTTTAACGTTCTTTTTTTTCATGCGTAGCTCTAAACGAGTAGTACAACTTTCCTTTACGCTCCATAGGCTAATTATGACTTTAGTTTTAGCCTTTATTTTTATATGATTAATGATTTTGCAAAAATCGTAAGTCTCTCGTGCGGACTCCGATGGTGTTCCTTTTACCAAAATTCCTATCTTAAAGAGTTCTACGACTTTCATTTTGGTGACTTTACCCAAAAATTGATGTTAATAATTTTTAATTACTCGGTTGATTTTTATATCTTATAAAATTCATATCTCCTTCATATGAACTCGGATTCTATGAAAATTATATTTTTTAGGATCACGTCGATGTATACTTTCAAAATATTATATATATATATATATATATATATATATATATATATATATATATATATATATACACACACACACACAGAAACCTGTATATGAGATACGTGGTTGTAAGAACACAATCACCCCAATATTTAATTGGAAGATTGGATTGAAACATTAATTCTCTTGCTGTCTCCAATAAATGTTTATGCTTCTTTTCTACAACTCCATTTTGTTGGGAGTACTTTTATATGTTGTTGTTTGGTGAATAATTCCTTTCTCTTGTAAAAATTGTGATGCTTCTTTACTAGTTCCAAGTTCAAAGGAATTATCAGATCTTATCATCTTAACCCTTTTTTTAAATTGAGTTTCAACAATAGATATGAACCCTTTAATGACATGAAAATCATTGCTTTTGGTTCTTAAAATATGATTCCAAGTAGATCTTAAATAATAATCAACCAATGTTAAGAAATAAGATCGCCCATCATATATTTTGTATTATATGGCCCCCATGTGTCAATATGAATCAAATCGAATGAAGAAGAGAAGTATGAACTGAACTTTTTTTGAATGGAAGTTTATGTTGTCTAGCTTGTGGAAAAACATCACAAACAAACTCATCATCATAAAGATTATTATTGGTAAATTCAAATGTTTTGAGCTTATACAAAGGTGGATGCCTAAGGCGTTTATGCCATAGAGATATAATGTTATCATTTGAAACAACATTACAAAGAGAATCAATAAATAAAACAGATGGATTTGATGACTTTTGAGAATTGATAGACATAGCAATATCTTTTGCTCCTTGAGATTTTGAATGAAAAAGATAGACACCAACTTGATGTTTACCAATAACCAGATGCCTCTTCATAGAAGGGCCCTACATCAAGAAATGGAGATTTTTAGAGAAGACATCAAAGGTTTTAAGTTTCTTAGACAGTCTCCCACTTGACAAAAGATTGTAATGAAATAGAGGGACACATACGACATTTTGCAAGACAACTCCATCTGTGATAAAAGTATTTCCTATATCAAAAGAAAAAAGTTTGCTTACCATTTGGTAAAGTTATGGAATATGGTTGATCAAGTTTTCTTATTTAAAAAAGAGTAGGTTTATCTGATGGGTTTTGAGCACTACAACATTCCTATGGTGTACATGAAATCCTAATGCTTTGGATTTAGGTTTTTCTCAAGTTATACATGAAAATTATTATCCAAAGCATGAAACCTATTCTAGGATACAATTTTCGAAATTATAACTAAAACAAAGTTAGATGAATACCTTTTCCTTGTAGCTTGTAGACCTTGACCTTCAAGAGCTTAATGCCTCAATTGTTGCACCTCTTGTAACATCCGGATTTTCAGAGGTATTATGGTGTAGGTTAATCTTGTGATTAAAGGAGAGACTCGATGAGTTAAGGGTCCAAATCGCCGAGTCGAGTCGGGTTTCTCCCGTGGATTTAATGAGTGGACTCGACGATTCCGAGGAGGGACTCGCCGAGTAGGTGCTGGGCAGAGAAACCCCAATCTCCGGGGTTTGGGACCTATTTAAAGGCACTTATAGCCTTCTTGGCCCCTTCCCAACAGTGTCTTCGTCCCTTGATAGAAACCCTAGAGTTATTTATGAGCTGGAGAGGAAAGAGGCTTCTTGGAGGTCATTTCTTTGAGAAGAAGATCAAGAGAGTTGCAAGGGTCTCAGAGGAGAGTTGGTGGATCATTCTCATCTTCATTTCAAGCTTTAGATCTGGTATAACTCTTGCCTCCCTTGTGTTTGAGTAGATTTCATTGGTTGTAAAGTTGGGCATGTATCCATATTTATGGGGTTTTGGGTGCATCCAAACCCTTTTTCGAGTCAATTGTAGATCTGGACCTTGTGAGGTCCAGAGATCCAGAAAGTAGGCAGCCATGAGTGAGTAACCTTGGAGCTTTGAAGCTATGGAGCTTCAATGGAGTCATAATGGTGTGTAGAGCAAAATACACCATGCATCAGCCTCAAGTTCAGACCTTTGCATGACTTTTGGGTAGTAGGAGGTTAGATCTATGAGTTTGGGTTGCAGATCTGACCTCAAATGGCTGAATGAGAAATCTGTGGGAGCCAACTCGCTGAGTCCATGGGTGACTCGACGAGTCGTAGCGGGTTTGATCGAGTAGTCTTAACCCAGTGTTGGCTCATCGAGTTGGGAGTCAACTCGACGAGCTGAGTGAGTCCTAGGTAGAGTTTAGTTGATGCGAGGGGACTCGACGAGTCGCATGGGTGCACTCGACGAGTAGGGTCAAATGTGGACTGTTGACTTTAGCTTGAATTCTGTTGACTTCGGGGTTTTGGTCAACATAAGTAATAGAGGCCTTGGAAGGGTAAAATGGTCTTTTACCCACTTTAGAGAGTTAGAAAGAGAAGGAACCGCCTTCGATTATCTGAGTCGTGAGAAAGAGTTATTATAAGAGATATTCATCCTATGTGTTAGGCGGTGGCGAGTTCAAGATTCAAGTGTGAGGATAGCTGCTTTTTGCTTGCCCGATGAGACTTCTCACTATACTTTACCTAGAGTGGTAATTAGAGTTATGTGACAAAGTATTTTGTATGCTATTTAGGTGATGTGATGCACTGCATTATTTCTATGTGATTTATGTTGTGTGTGTGTTCCAGAGTATACAGAGTTATGACCGAAAGGTCCACAGAGTTAGGACCAGAGGGTCCACAGAGTTAGGACTAGAAGGTCCATAGAGTTATAGCCTCGAGTGGCTAATATGTGTTTTATGTGGTATCTTGGGGAACTCACTAAGCGTCGTGCTTACCGTGTTATGTGTTTCAGGTTCTCAGGATCGCGGGACGACACCGGTTGATTGTATACACCAGAGAAAGAGTTATGAGGATCCTGGATTATTAATTACTAAAACATGGAGTTATGTTTTGTGAATTGAACAAATGATATTTTAATAAAATGTGTCATGAGGATTTATGTGAATTTAAATGAAAATTTTCTTTGAAAATTTACGTTGTTACAACTCTAATGACTAAAAAACACCAAGTAGCAACTGGAAGAATGAGAGAGAGAGAGAGAGAGAGAGGGTGAGGCTCTAAAATCGGCTAGGGTTCTTTTCTTAATTGCATTAACCGATTTCAAGGAGCCAATGGGTTCCTTATATAGCTGAGATGCTAGGGTTTCAGGTAAAACCTTAATTTGATTGCTTAAGCCTTAAGCAGCACTGTAGATCCTTCCATAAGGCCCCTTTTAGACGAAATCTATGTGGGCTACACATAGAATTTCGCCCACCCCTTCCTAGGGATCCATAAGCCCAACTTGCAACTATCATATAATTGCAACATCAATCCCCGTAATTTGATCAGTCTCTTTTGATCACCAAATTAATCCTAAATTAATTTATGATCAATACCAATTAAATAATATGATTTCTTAATTAATATATTATTCTTATAATATATTAATAAATCACAATTAACCTATTTCTCCATAATCCATCTTATCAAATTGCTATGGTGAAGGCAACCTAAAAGGACCATGCTACTATTAGGTCAAGTACATACCAATTATAGTTATTGGCTTAGAAACCTAATCCAACAGTCTCCCACTTTGATAAGTTTAATAACTAAAACTGCAAGTATGACTTCAAAATCTGATTAGCAATCATAGCTCTCAAAATCCGTTGTCGAACTCTGACCTAGTCAATGACGCGTCCTTTAGATAAGGGATCATATAATCCTCAATTCTGCAAGATATCGTGTGGACAATGACATGGAACATAATCATTCTCAATGTCTAACAGTTTGTTTCCCGACTTCTGATTCGTTTGATATAGAACTTAATTGAACACATCAATTCAGTCCTGACCGGGCCCGATACATAATTCAACAAAAAATCATCAAGGGGCCCAAGATATCGCTTTTACCCTATTAGGATAAAAGGAGAAGATAAAGTTTGACTTATATTCTTGTACTATTTACCCATCAAATCGTACACAACAATACATTTTATAACATCATGTTACTGATGCGTTTACACATTATCAATGCACAACCAACTCGCAAACAACAACTCATAATCTCAGTTTAAATATTATACGATATTATCATCTTACAATCACTCGTGAGAAATCCATGAAGTGATTCAAATGAGCGTGAGTTTAATCCAATACTCAAATCTTATTTCAAGAGCACTCATGAACGTTGCAGCAAACCTTTGCGATGTCAAAACACTTAGACAATCTACAAACCAATTCACGATAGTCTAACCTCATAAATTACTCCCAAAGTATGATTGACTATGGATAATTTGAACAATCTAATTATTCTGGAAGTAAAACATGCAAAAGTGAAACAATTGTAAACAATTGACACATGATAGTAAACTTTACTCATAAATAAAATCCTTTATTCAATCATCAAATGTCAATTACATTTTATCTATTACAAGTTTCTAAACAACTATGTAATCACTAAAACTAATATCGTCCTTCGGACCAATGCTCCTCGCATGGTGCAAGTGCTTAACCCTACTCAGATCCTTTGTGAGGGGATCTGATGGGTTCTCCTCTGACGATACCCTCTTTACTATGAGGAGTCCCTCTTCTACCCGATGTATGATGAAGTGGTATTTTCTGTCGATATGTCTGGATCTACCATGATCCTATGGTTCCTTGGTTAAATCAATCGTTCCTTCGTTATCACAAAAAGTTTACATAGGCTCCTTTACCCGATGTATGATGAAGTGGTATTTTCTGTCGATATGTCTGGATCTACCATGATCCTATGGTTCCTTGGTTAAATCAATCGCTCCTTCGTTATCACAAAAAGTTTACATAGGCTCCTTTATGGCTTGTACAACTCCGAGGTCTCCAATGAAGTTTTTCAACCATATTGTCTCCTTCGATGCTTCGCTCACTGCTATGTACTCTGATTCGCACCTCTCATCTTCAGGCTGCTAAATGCATCCTAAGGTTCATTAAAGGCACACTACAAAAGGGTTTGATCTTTTACCTGTCATCTATATTCAATATCCGAGCTTACTCTGATTCTGATTGGGCAGGAGACCCGAATGATCGTCGGTCTACCATAGGTACTTGTATCTATATTGGTCCAAATCTTGTATCTTGGACTGCAAAGAAACAATCTACAATTTCAAGATCAAGCAGTGAAGTTGAATACCATGCTCTTGCAACTACTACAGCGGAGCTTAGATGGTTTTCATACCTCTTTCGTGAACTAAATATCTTTCTTCATCCTCCCTCTCTCTTTTGTGATAATTTATCGGCCTTACATATGTCACACAATCCTGTCTTTCATGCCCGTACCCGTCACATTGAGATCGACTACCATTTCATACAAGAGCTGGTCACTCGTGGATATTCAAAGTTACACTATATTTCAACAGAGGACCAGTTAGTCGACATGTTCACAAAATGACTTTCTAAAGTCAGGTTTAATGCCTTATCTGTCAAGTTGCGCCTTCCTTACGGACGTCTTACTCGGGGGGGTAAGCATAACTATAGTAACCAAATATCTTGGTCTATATAGTTTTTAGGATATTTGATAGGCTTGCAAATAAAGCTTTTATGTCCTGTAATTAAGGTTGTATATTTGCCTTTTTTGTGTGTTTTTCCTTTTATACCCTTGTAGAACTTCTGTATATAAAGTGGTCGTATAATCTAAAGCACACGCAGTTGGGGTTTTCTTCACTTTGCCTTTCATCTCTTTCACACGCATTCATGTTCTTTTTCTTTCATTCAGTGTAAAGTCTTTTAAGATTTAATAACAAAACGTCTCAATATAAATTGCTTAACCGAGAAATAAACTCACCTGTCTAATACCAATAATGGAAAATTAACTACGAAATTTGGAACATACTACTATTAATATGAGGAAGCAGATAGATTACTCGTTTATTTCACTAGTTATGGAAGATAATCATGTATGAAAAATCTTCACAAATTCACAACATAAGTTTCTCCATGTTTTCCTTTGAATACACTTTATATCATCTTTCATCCAAGACCACAGACTACACCTCAAAATGACAGCATTAATGTGTCTTCATAGTCCTTTTAATGACAGTTATGGAACTGTCACAAAACTGCTCTTATTAGTGGTAGTCAAGAAACTGTCACGAATCTGTCACAAAATGGCAGTTATGAAATTTGTTAATTGTGTGGGCGGGTCGGACCTGAGTTGGGTCCATGTTAAAGATATCCAATAATATTATTAATTATTAATTGAAAAATAAAAATAAATATTTTTTACTTGTCACGTTATTAAAACAAAGTAGCTTTGATCATGTCAGGGTATTTTTTTGAATAAAACTTATAATCACTTACCTTTGATAATGATTTTACAGTATATAAGTGTTTTTTAAACCTTGAAGATACTTCATGCTTATATACGTATAAAAATTTAAAACAGATCATAACCTACTTTTTCCCCAAAATTTTGTACTTCATTTGTAAATTCCGTCTTGCTTTCATGTTTTTTTGCTCGACCTCTAAGTGTTTACAGTAGAGATTTTAGAGAATACAACACAGTACATGCACACAAGACATAAGAGGAGAGATAATGAGGAATGGGTAGTGTGGGAAGACATGCTTTATTTTGTTATTTTGTTTATTTTCTTTCAAATACTATATAGTTTTCTCCCTGTGACCCAACAAAATTGGCTATGTCTATTCTTACTCATATTTTTCCCACAAAGCAAAATTATTAGGCAATCAAAATGAAAGCATGCGATATTTTTGTCAATTCATGCAGATTTGAAAAAGAAAAAGGTAAAAATGATGACAATGGTCAAGTAAGAAGAACTAGTAACAAAAGTAGACAGTGGAATTGAAAAGGAGCATAATGGAATTGTACAAATCCATGCTTGGTGTAGCATGCAATGGGACTAAGAGACATAAAGTGATAAAGAAACCCTAAACTTTTGTTTCTTGCCTTTGGGCCTTGTTTGGTGTTACGCAAACTATGTCTTTGAATCTTTCAAAAGATTTACTTTGAATTCCAACAAAAGTTTCAAGATCATTTCAAAAAGATATTTCAATTCAAAAGAATTTGGACCATATATAATTGCGATTTAAAAATAGAACCTTCACTTATTCAGAGTGAATATTAGAGATTTTGTTCATATTATTGTAATCTTGATATTTTACTTTTACAATTAAGCAAACGTCAATCCAAAGGTGACTCATGCGAGATGTAGTTCTAATTCCTTCCAAATGTGTGGGAAATCTAAGAGCATTTATGTTTTATGTAATCGTAGAAGCGCAGAATTTCTATGAAAGAAAAAATAATATATATTTACAAATTAATTACAACAGGAAAAAAAAAACTATTTCATCTACGATTTTAAATTATAACTTTTAAAATACTTTCATTACTTACGAAAGTAGAAAGAAGGGTATCAAAAGCTGCTAATTCATCTAGTTCCATGTTTGGTTATAATTAAGTCATATATCAGTATAGTTTAATCAACATAGCATTCACTCTCGTACAAAAAATTAACCTAAACGATCTTAATTGCTCCACGAAAATGCTTTTAACCCAATAGTATATCCAGAGTTTACGTCTTGTCGTAAGATATGCAGAATTATGAGTAATTTAAAATTTGACGGTTGAAAAAAATGATCTAACTACTCCAAATAAATTCCAATAAATAACCAATACTTACTGCAACCAGACAGAAGGATTCCAAAATATATAAAGATAATTTATGGATATAAAACAAATTTTATGGAGGTTAACATTTGGTCAATATATATATGTGGAAAGAGTCCACATGCTTGTAAGCTTTGCCTGCCTGTAAACTGACCAATGTTCTAAAGATTCCTTTGTGTGTTTATTCAATATTCTAAAAGAAAAACAAATAATTTTTCTAATAAAGTGGGTATTTGTGACTTTGTGTCTAGTAGCAAATATTCTTTGATCTTCTTTAGCAAAACCCAATAAAGGGCACAACGACAGCTTAAACAAATCACCTTCTACCCATATACAGTCCATAAGCACCCTTTTTCCTGTTGCCTAAAATAGATTAATAATCATTCTAAATAAAATAATTATTGCATTATCATAAGTACTTTATATATATATATATATATATATATATATATATATATATATATATATATATATATATATATATATATATATATATATATATATATATATATATATATATATATATATATATGTCTTGTATACATTTAGTCGCTTTCTTATTTTGTGTATATATATATATATATATATATATATATATATATATATATATATATATATATATATATATATATATATATATATATATATATATATATATATATATATATGTGTGTGTGTGTGTGTGTGTGTGTGTCTTGTATACATTTAGTCGCTTTCTTATTTTGTATATGATTTATCATTATACTCACCCAAACTGTTTAATAATATCATTTTGACCTTGCATTGCAGATTTATATTTTTTTACATGATTTACCATTAATTTTTTTATATACGATTTAACATTAAATTATGTCTAGTTCATATTCTTCAACCAACATAGTCCACCTACCACCACCACCATCCGTCTTCAACAACAACATCACATTCCATTATTGTCATTCGCCACCGCAACCATCCATTTACACCTATAACTTCCCAAAATCACTGTAACAATTTTTTCATTTCTCGAGAAATAAAAGTAGTTTCTAAATAACCACGAGTTATTAAAACATTGTCTCACAACATATCATAAAAATCAAAGTATCAAAACATAGTCTCTTCTCAAATCATAAAAGTGTTGGATGATGTGTACAGTTATGCTTTCGCCTTGCCCCGATCATCAGAAGTACCCGAAACATTTCAATCCACAAATATAAGTTAAAGCTTAGTGTGTTTTCCAAAATACCCCACATAAAAATACACATACAATGCATGCACACAAGGCCTACAACATGAAGCTTGACTGCCATACAGAGCCGACAACATCCAAGTTGGGTTGCTCCCCTTTCACTGGACTGCTCGGGTCTCTTGGCCTACAACACACAGTTGGACCACCTCAATACAAGCATAATATGTCGACATATGCAAATAATAATAACAAGCAAACATATTTAATAATAACAGATATACCATTCTAATAGATTAGTACAACATACCAACATCCTCATACAAAGGATATATACTACAGTATAAAGTATAGTGAGAAAACTCATCTCACAGACGAAAGTAGAATTCCCTACAACTCGTCACACAAAAACAATGCAACGCCCGTTTTTCAAGTATATTTTCTTATATTATTTAGGCTTATTATTTTGAAAAGTATGGCTCTACGCGGGATGTAGATGGCCAGTTACATAGGGCGTAATGCATTAAGCCCATGTGGGGGGTTTTATGCCCTACGCAGGGCGTAAACTAAGTTATGTAGGGCGTACTGTGCATGTTGAAAACCCTAATTTTCGGGGTTTTGAGCCCTATTTAAGGACCTTAACCCCCTTGAGGCCCTTTTTGCCTCCACCCCCTTGAGCATCTAACTCGAAACCCTAATCGTTTAGAGCAAATCTTTAGCCTTTTGTGTGTTTTTGGTGCATTTTGAAAAAGGGGAAGTCCAAGCTTGTAGATTCTTGAAGCTCAAGCTTGTAGATCCAGAGCTTACAATACATTTCTTAGCTATACATGGCATAAAGCTTGAATCTTGCTGGTCCATGTGTTAGATGTCATTAGATTCTTGATTTTCATGTTTTTTAATCATATAATCTTGAGTCTTATGAGTGGGATCTACTCCAGACAATGTGGTTGTCATTTCTTGTTGTTTCTGAGGTTGTGAAGTCATAAAAATGGGATGTTGGTTGTTATATCTCACCCATGCAATGGTATGAGGTCATTAGAGGATGATATGGAACTAAGGTTTGATTTTTAACTCCATCTAGCCATGCAAAGTAATAAAGTCATCAACTTATCACTTAATACGTTTATTAGGACTGAATCTGAGCAATATATGGTTGGTTTGTATTGATTAAGAGCTAAAATGTAACAGAATTAACTGCATATTATGCAAGGCATAAATTAGGCAGCGCACAACATAGTCCTTGACTCTTACGTCTATGGCTCTACGCAATGCATAGAGCTAAGTGTACGCCATGCGTAGGTCAACAGAAGGTTGTTCGTTGAATTTTTGATCAGTTTGACTTTTGGTCAATTACAAGGGGTTGAGGATTTAGAAGGGCAAAATGGTCTTTTTGCCCAAATGGGGATTAGTCTTGGTTTTTGGACTTGCTAAGTTGGGATATACCTTAATTGCTAATTAGGGTTATGTTTTTGGATATGTTTAGTGGGAGAGACTTTAGCACCAACGGTTCGTAGGTGAGATCTCTCTATTACCGATCGAGGTGGGTCTCTTCATTGTATTCGTGGGTCGAAGGCACCAATACTAGCCCACCAGATTATGTTTCTAGGATGATAGTTGTCTTTGTGACACTTCCTGATATTCCTATATGTGCTTGTTTTCTTTGTGACTCTTGCTGATATGACTATATGCTTTATGTATGTAGGGAGAAATAGACCCGTTCGGTTGGAAAACACCAATTGAGTTGAAATAGACTCGGGGGTGAAATAGACTCGTTCGGTTGAAATATATTGATTGAGTTGAAATAGACTTGGGGGTGAAATAGACCTGTTACAGCTTTAGGCTGATATGCATGTATCGCATGGGGTATTTTGGAGAACTCACTAAGCTTTGTGCTTACAGTTTGATGTTTATGGCTTTAAGTACTTCTGGTTCCAATGGGAAGAGCTCGACGTGATTGTACCGCATCCATCGATGTTCCACATCATTTGACTTGTTTATACTCTGATGACTATATGACATGCTTTTATATTATGATGGGATACTGAATCGAATGAATGGTTGTTTTTTTTATTGATTTAAAGAAAAAATTTCACTTAGTATTTTTGGGACGTTACATGTTGGTATCAAAACCCTAGTTTGAGGGATCCGGGTATACTCTCGGGGTGTCTGAACTTAAACTGATGAATTGGTAAACTTTAAAAAAAAAACAACTTTTCTAAAAATATTTCTGCAAAGAAAAGGGGTATGATGTGCCCAATCGGCCGAGCTCAAGTAAGTGATTCCCAAAATACACATACTAATGTATTATGATTAGTATATCTGTTATGTGAATTGCATGCTAGAGTAGGGCTAAGGATACCTTCAGGAACTATATGCTAGAATTGCCTGATTTGTGTGATGCTTTATAAGAAAGGGATATGGCATGTTATGTATTACTCAAGATTTATATCGGCTTAGTTAATTGCTAAATATATGCTTTTAAATTGTATACAATTAGGATTGTATAGCCCTAGAATGATTGGTTTGGATTTATTTCATGTTCCTTGTTTGGTTATGGACTTTGAGTAGAATCATTTATTCAACAGTCTATATGATACCATTTAGTGTATAATTTACATGAATAAGGCAACCGATAGTGTTGATATAAGTTTCAGGTAGTGTGGGAGCAAGCAGGTTAAGGATTCCTAAGATGGTTTAGGAAATATAGTAGTTTGGTGTGTATGGTTAGCAGGGTTTTCAATAAGTGATTAAAGAAGTTGCTTAGAGGATTCGAGATAATACTTGTGGAATGTATAGTATAGATAGGTGTGGAAGGTAGTATTGGGCCTGTAGTACTGAAAGCATAAGATTTGTACCTGAGTCAAGGAAAGTCATATGGTTCTAAGAAACTCCTTGGTTGTGAGCTTCTTTGTGTGTATACTGATTGTTTATGTTTTGTGTTTCAGTATGGTGATGACACATGGTGGAGCAGGTGGTTCAGGATCTAGTTTCTGTTTAAGCTCTGGTACCGAACCAATTGATGAAGGATTACGCGAGTTCATCACGTCATAGATTACACGAGGTACCCTTTATGTGACCCCGATGATGTTCGGGACGATTAAGGAAGGGATCATTGAGCTGATGGAGGATTGCTTCCAGGACTTTCATGCTGAGATGTCTATCGGGAAGTGTAAAGCCATCACCCTCATGTTCAAGGGGTTTGGGGGATGTGGGGAACCAGATTTCTTCTAGGTGAAAAACCCCATTATCGCCAGGAGATGGATAGCTGACATGGAGTGTGACCAAATGACGAGCTTCTGTCCCAAGGGGTTGAAGGTGAGGTTCGCTACAAGATGTTTAAGGGAGAGAGCTAGGGACTGGTAGGAGGAGGTTGGCTATGCACTGGGAGCACCAACCCTTGAGGCTATGACATGGCTTGATTTTGCGACCAGATTTTTGAGCAGAGTTTACACCAACTGTCAAGTTGCAATAGTTGGCGAGGGAGCTCCAGGACCTGCGCCAAACGACTGAGACTATGGTAGAGATCACCACTAAGTTTAGGGAGAGAGCCTTATTGGTCCCCCAATATTTCGTAGACGAGGAGATGAAGAAGACTCGATACCATGATAAGATGAGGGAGGATATCAAGGATTTTATTAGCTTTTTAGATTGTTGTACATTGGAGGATATGATAGCCAGAGCCCAAGATCAGGAAATTGACTTGAGCACCTCAAAAAGAGGAAGAAAGAGTCGATGCCAACGGCTGGGGATTCCACAAAGAAGCCTAATACTTTTGATTATAGATCGAGGGGCTAGCAAGTCCAAATCCGTTGTGGCTAGTGCATCAAGATGCACGATGGGGTTTGTAGGGTGGGTGGTTCGGGCTACTATAAGTGCGGCAAGACTGGTCCCTACAACAGGGATTGTACCGCCACCACCCAGGTTTCGAGTTTGATTTGCATTCATTAGAATCAGAGCGGCCACAACAAGGCCAATTATCCGAGTTTAGCAGTAGGAAAGGTTGTTGGATTAGGTGTCTAAGCCCATAACTATAAATTCTATCAACTTGATCCGATAGTAGCATGGTCCTTTTGGGTTGCCTTCACCATAGCAACTTGACAGAATGACTTTTGGAGAAAGAGGTTGATAAATGACTTATTGATATATTATAAAAATAATATATTAATTGAGAAATCATATTATTATTTAATTAGTTATAATCAAAAATTAATTTGGAATTAATTTTGGGATTAAAGGAACTAATTAAAAAGAACAGGACTGATATTTCAAATCATTGATAGTTGCAAGTTAGGCTGATGGACTCCTAAAAGAAGGAGTGGACGAAATCTATGGGAAGACCATAGAGATTTCATCCATAGGCTTTATAGAAGGTTTCCATGGACTGCTTAAGGCTTAAGCAATAAGATTAGGGTTTAACCTAGAAACCCTAGCAGCCTCAGCTATATAAAGGACCCTTGGCTTACACTTTTCGGCCCTATGATATTCTAAGAGAACCCTAGCCAAATTTTGTAGAGAATGATGCTTCTTATAATTATGACTAATGCTTATGATAAATTGTTTGTTGGGGAAGTAGGTGAGGTGTGTGGTAGTTCATTAGTTTCTAGATGGAGAATCGGTGTCATGAGTGGACATAATTATTGTTTGTGCGTCTGCATGGGATTCTGATATTAGAGGTGGTTATGAATGGAAGGTTTTCAAGGTTTCCATCTGAGATTCGAGATAACTTTTTGTTTGCTTAGTCCTTATATGGGAGACCAAATTATGTTGTGTTTTATATATTCTAAAGATTTGGGGACGATACGCATCCGGTTAAACCGGTTTGAGATGTGGTGTGTATACAACAACATTTTGGTGGTAGTTGTGACATCCCCAAAATCTCGGCCAGAAAAAACTGTTTTTCATTTATGCTTTTAAAATATTTTCAGAGTAAATCATTTTGATTTGAAAGAGTTGCGGAATTTGTTCCCAAAAACAAAACATGATAAAACAATGTTTACCAAAGCATTTCATAAAAGAAATGTATTTTTCATTATATAATCAAAACTCGGGGTGTCATGTTCCGATACAGACCAATAAGCATAAACGATAACATTACCAGTCATTCAACAAATATATACATATACAGACTTGTAAACAAAACAACTGATGGTTCATCCATCTCATGCCCTCGCGCCACTTCCTGTAATACAAATAAAACTGAGTGGGTCAGGCTTGGGAGCCTGGTGAGCATATAGGGTTTTCAACCCACAATAAATAATCATATTTAATTTTTCACCAACCAACAATAACCCAATTACCCATTCCCGTTATTCTCACTTTATGTCCCTAAAACAACTAACACAAGGGACCTAGTCTAAGAATATTTCATCGGGGCGACAACACATGCTTCAGGGGTACCTCAGCAATATAAGTCAAATAAGGCAACCATGAGGGGGATGGAGTACAACAAATGAACACCCGAGTTCATTAACACCTACAGGTGGCGAACCTACTAATGTTTCCACAAGACTGTCTAGAATAGCCCGTGGTCGTCATCTAAACTCCGCTAGATGACTAAATCAAACAACAACGAGGCCTCTCATCTGTTTATCACACACCAACTATCTACCCATGTTCTACCCAGCATATTAGTAGATAAAAATATACATTTTTATACATAGTTTAAAAACTTGTATAGCATGCTTTAATCAACACATAATCCACATAACAGATGAGGCACACACACATAGCACATATCTCATAGAGAATAAATCATATCTATGAGATAGAAGAGAGTGAATACACATTCACACATAACACAACCAAATATATACACATAGCACGTATTTTATTTAAAATACTTCATATTATTGTATTTGGAAGAAGGTAACTACACACTCACACTTATAAACAACAATATACTTAATACACTCGAACCAAACTTGTATTATTATCGTGTTTATGAAAGGTAGTATACACTCACTTGATCAGAAGATGATCGGACAACACTACGGCTTGCAGAAGTAGAAATCCTCAGCAGATCTGGAAGATCTCTTCAAAAATCGAACTTCTCGCGGGCAGAGCTTCGGCTCGGGAACCGCACTTCTCGGGATCTTCGGGATCTCGGGACTTGCCTCGGGGCTCGAGAATAATACCGGGGCTTCGGGATATTTCTGGCACGCAAAACGATGCAAAACGGGAGAGAGAAGAGAAGAAATTGGCAATTGGGTCGGCTGCCCTCGCATCCTATTTATAGGAGGCTGGAGCCTCGGAGTGCGCGGGGCGTACTGCAGTACGCAGCGCGTACTGCTTCCGAAATCGTCACTGCATGCGTCATCCGAAATGTCGACACTCTTCGGAGTACGCGGGGCGTACGTCGGATCAGGCCGGTGACTCGCCTTCGGATAATGCCTCCGAATTTCCATTTAAATTTAATTACCAAATATTTAATAAACTTCGGAAATTCATATCTTCTTCATACGAACTCCGTTTTCAACGTTCTTTATATCCACGCGAAGATGAGACTACGCTCTACAACTTTCGTTTAGACTCCGTCGGCTAATTTTGACTTTATTTTTATTATTTATTTTTAATAGGCCGGGACAGAAACTTTCGTTATAAATTCATAACTTCTTCGTTTGACGTCCGTTCTCGCCTAACTTTTTATCGCTTTGATACCAACAATGAGATCTTCGATTCTCATTTAGATTGCTTTGGCTAAAAACCCCTCGATCTCAAATCGAGTAAAACAGGCTGCTCACCGCTAAGCCGAAACTTCGATAAATCATAACTTCCTCATACGAAGTCAGATTTGGGCGTTCTATATATATTCGGAACCCTCGTTTCAACTACTACAACATTATTCAAAGATATTAAGTTTATTTTACACTTAAATTTTGACGCTTATTTTTATTCTTAATTAATCAAACCACATAATTAAGCAATTAAGCACAAAACACACAATACTTAAATAATACAATCTTATTATTTCAAAACGGGTTACAAAGGTTAACCTAGACTGTTACATTGCTACAAATGGCAAGCCCAGAAACACAGGCGTTACAATTCTCTCCACCTTAGAATGATTCCGTCCCCGGAATCACACATCAACAAACAAATGCGGATAGCGACTCAACATGTCACTCTCCGTCTCCCAGGTGAGATTCGGCCCATTCGTGTGTTTCCATCGGACAAGCACTAACCCAACCATTTTGTGTCACAACTTCTTAGTCTTTCGGTCAACAATTGCCTCTGGTTCTTCAATCAACCTTTTGTTCTCATCAATTCTCAATTCAGAAATTGGAATTATATCAGGAACTTCTCCCGTGAACTTCCTCAAATAACACACATGAAAAGTGTTGTGAATTCCATTCAGTTCTTCGGGTAATTCGAGCTTGTAAGCTTGGTTCCCAATCCTTTGAAGAACTTTAAACGGTCCAATAAACCTTAGACTCAACTTTCCCCTTTTACCAAATCTTATAAGTCCCTTCCACGGCGAGACTTTAAGCAAAACCGAATCTCCAATCTCAAAAGTCATCGGTCTTCGCTTTTTGTCAGCATAGCTCTTTTGACGATCTTGAGCTGCTAACATTCTTTCCCTAATTATTTTCAACTTTTCAGTAGTTTGATGAACCAACTCCGGTCCCATAAACTGCTTTTCCCCAGCCTCAAGCCAACAAGACGGCGTACGACACTTCTGTCCATACAAAGCTTGATAAGGTGCCATCTTAATGCTCGAGTGGAAACTATTATTATAGGAAAATTCTACCAATGGTAAATGTTCATCCCAATTACCTAGGAATTCCAAGGTACATGCTCTCAGCATATCTTCAAGTGTTTGTATCGTTCTTTCACTCTGACCATCAGTCTGCGGATGGTAAGCTGTGCTTAAACATAACTTGGTACCCAATTCCTCTTATAGACTTTTCCAAAACCTTGAGGTGAAACGGCTATCACGATCCGATACAATCATTAACGGAACACCGTGAAGCCTCACAATTTCCTTTACGTAAGAATTTGCAAGCTTTTCCGTAGACCATTTCTCCTTGGCCGCTATGAAATGCGTACTCTTAGTGAATCGATCAACGACCACCCAAATCATGTCGTGACCATTCTTTGTTCTGGGCAGTTTAGTGACAAAGTCCATAGCAATGTCTTCCCACTTACCCATAGGCACAGGCAATGGTTCTAAACTCCCGTAACGTTTCTGATGTTGTGTCTTTACTCTCGCACAAGTCACACACTCAGCCACATACTTTGCAACATCAAGCTTCATCGTTGGCCACCAGTAGTGGTTTCAGGTCCCTATACATTTTAGTGCTACCAGGATGAATTGAGTACATGTTTTGTGAGCTTCTTCCATCAGAAGATCCCTAATTCCTCCTGACTTAGGTACCCAAATACGATCTTGGAATACCTTCAGTCCATGACCGTTTGTACCAAACACCAACGTTTTGCCAAACGTTCCTCCTTTCGGTCATTCTTTTCAGAAGATTCCTCTTGAGCTTTCTTTATACTCTCCACAATTGTCGAGACAACTTTAATTCTCAACACTCTTGTCCTTCTCCTTTCAAGATTGACCTTCCGACTGAGAGCATCAGCAACAACATTAGCTTTACCGGGATGGTAAAGTATCTCACAGTCGTAGTCTTTAAGTAATTCTAGCCAGCGTCGTTGCCTCATATTCAATTCTTTCTGATTAAAGAGATATTGGTGACTCTTATGATTAGTAAAAAGTTTGCACTTCGTGCCATAGAGGTAATGCCTCCATATTTTCAGAGCGAAAACTACCGCTGCCAACTCCAAATCATGAGTCGGGTAATTCTTTTCATGCTCTTTCAGCTGTCGAGACGCATATGCTATCACCTTTTCTCTTTGGGTCAAAACACAACCCAATCCAACCCCAGACGCATCGCTATAAACATCGAAGTCTTCAACTCCATCGAGTAAAGAAAGTATCGGTGCCTCGCATAGCTTCTTCTTTAACTTCTCGAATGCTTCTTTATGCTTATCACTCCAAGCATAAGTAGCTCCTTTGTAGGTCAAAGCTGTTAATGGACTAGCGATCGAAGAAAAGCCTTGGATAAACCTTCGGTAATATCCAGCTAATCCTAAAAAGCTTCGAATCTCCGTGGGACTTTTCGGTTGTTCCCACTTCATCACAGCTTCGATCTTCGTTGGATCAACCATTATCCCCTCTTGGTTGACCACGTGACCCAAGAATTGGACTTCACGAATCTAAAAATCATATTTGGAGAACTTCGCATACAACTTCTCCTGCTTCAAAACCTCTAACACTTCTCGCAAGTGTCTGCCATGCTCCTCCTGGCTTTTCGAGTAAATCAGAATGTCGTCTATAAACACTATCACGGATTTATCAAGGAAAGGATTACAAACCCTATTCATCAAATCCATGAACGCTTCCGGAGCATTGGTTAGTCCAAACGACATAACCAAGAACTCGTAGTTTCCATATCTAGTTCTGAATGCAGTCTTCTCGATATCTTGCTCCCTTACTTTCAGCTAATGATATCCTGACCTTAGATCGATCTTCGAGAAATAGCTCGAACCTTGCAATTGATCAAATAGGTCATCAATCCTCGGCAACGGATATCTATTCTTTATTGTTGCCTTGTTCAGCTCTCTGTAATTGATGCACATTCTCATACTTCCATCTTTCTTCTTCACGAACAACACCGGAGCTCCCCAGGGCGATGAACTAGGTCTAATGAAACCTTTGTCCAATAACTCCTGAAGTTGCATCATTAGCTCCTTCATCTCCGTCGGTGCTAATCGGTAAGGTGCTTTTGCTATTGGCGTGGTTCCTGGTAACAAGTCTATTCTGAACTCTACTTGTCTATCAGGTGGTAATCCATGAAGATCTTCAGGAAATACTTCCGGATAATCACACACCACTGGAATATTCTGCATCACCTTCTTTTCCTTCTTAGCATCAATCACGAATGCTAAATATGATGTACATCCCTTGGTCAAAAACTTTCTGGCTTTCATTAGAGAAATGATTCCAGAATTTACTCTGCGTTTGTCCCCGTACACCATAAATGAATCTTTACCAGACGGGTTTACTTTAACTATCTTCTTCTTGCATAAAATTTCAGCATCATTGGCGCTAAGCCAATCAATTCCCAACACGATGTCGAAACCATTAAGCTCAATAGGCAATAATTCCTCATGAAACTTATTCCCATTAAGTTCGATTAAGATGTTTTTCATACGATGGCTAACAGGTACAAACTTGCCACTAGCTACTTCGACTAATAAAGCATCATCTAGTCTATCAATAGGCAAAGATAGCTTTCTACCAAACTCATGCGAAATAAAGGAGTAGTTGGCTCAGAATCAAACAAAATTTGAGCAGGTAATTCGTTTACGAGAAAAGTACTTGAAGCGACATCAGCTTCATCTTTCGCAGCCTCAAGTGTCATCTGGAAGGCTCTCGCCTTCGGCTTTGGTGGAGTGTTGGGCCTAGCTGCCTCCTTCTTCTTCGGACAGTCTTTCAAAATATGCCCCTCTTCATTGCAACCAAAACACTTCCTTTTGTTGTTCGGACATTCATTGGCAAAATGTCCAACCTTCCCACACTTGTAGCAGGTCACATCCTCGCTACATTTCCCAAAGTGCTTCTTCTTACACTTATCACACCACTTCGCTTCGCCTCCTTTTCCTCCAAACTTTTTTGAATCAGATTTCGAAAATTTGCTTCTTATATCGGAACTAGATGTTCCCTCAAACTTCCTTTTCTCACCAACCTCAACCTTGACGGTGGTTCTTCCCTTGATCATGTTCTCAACAGACTTGGCAGCCCAGATAGCTGCCTCTAGAGTAAGTGCCTGACGTACTGGCACCTCGTACTCCCATGGGAGTCCCTTTGCATACTGGTCCACCTTTGTCAACTCGTCTGGGACGATACGCAAGGCAAACTCCATCTTATCGGTGAAGCTATTGGTGTATTCATCAACTGACATGCTGCCTTTCGTCAATGTCAGGAACTTGTTCTCCAACTCCAACAAATTTTGAGCCGAGCAGAACTTGCGCTTGAACTGCACCAAGAACTCTGCCCATGACAATTGCAGTGGCTCATTAGGGCTCAACGGCTTCCCTAGAGTGTTCCACCAACGAACGGCTCCACCTCGGAATTGTCGCACGTCATAGATAGTCTGCAACTTGCCTCTGCAGCCACATGTCATAAAGGCTAACTCCATTTCGGAGATCCAATCCATAACCCCAATTGGATCCTCCTTTCCATTGAAGGTCGATGGTTTGCAAGTTAGAAAGTCCTTGTACTTGCATCCCATTCCATCATTCCTTCCATCACGGTTGTCTTGCCTAACTATCGGTGGGTTGGCTTGACCAATAGACCCACTGAAGTTTCCACCTTCCGAGTGCCCTTCATTTAATTCAGGCTCCTCCACACGAATTGACAGTTCTTCACGATGCTGCTGAAGCAACCGTCTAGTTTCATCCATCTGACGATCCAACATCGTCTGAATCATCATTTGCACACCAGCCATGGTTATTGGCTCAGGTGCTGCTACTACGATAGGTACTTGTTCAATCACTGGTGGTTGATTCCTGTTTTCGTCAGCATTTCCAACTCCACTTCTTGTTCTCACCATTTTGATCTACACACCGAATAAGGTGAAATTAGATCCTCAATCATGGTAGATAATCAAATCATCCTTATCACTCCGAAACGTTTACATGCTAGTTCTAATATCGTAGACGCACGCTTAGAATCCTACACACATAAGGTTTCTAGATCCGGTCGGCAACAGACCATAGATCCGAACAAATAATATCATATATGCCAACATATAACATTTAGCACATAAAAGCATTTTAGGAAACTTTCCTAAAATAAACCAGTGCTCGTGTCTAAAACACAACAGACACATATCTCAAAACTTCACTTAGCATTCTAAGTTTAAGTCTAGAAATCCTACAAATTCCTTGTTCGCTTAAACTAATGCTCTGATACCAACTGTGACATCCCCAAAATCTCGGCCAGAAAAGACCGTTTTTCATTTATGCTTTTAAAATATTTTCAGAGTAAATCCTTTTGATTTGAAAGAGTTGCGGAATTTGTTCCCAAAAACAAAACATGATAAAACAATGTTTACCAAAGCATTTCATAAAAGAAGTGTATTTTTCATTATATAATCAAAACTCGGGGTGTCATGTTCCGATACAGACCAATAAGCATAAACGATAACATTACAAGTCATTCAACAAATATATACACATACAGACTTGTAAACAAAACAACTGATGGTTCATCCATCTCATGCCCTCGCGCCACTTCCTGTAATACAAATAAAACTGAGTGGGTCAGGCTTGGGAGCCTGGTGAGCATATAGGGTTTTCAACCCACAATAAATAATCATATTTAATTTTTCACCAACCAACAATAACCCAATTACCCATTCCCGTTATTCTCACTTTATGTCCCTAAAACAACTAACACAAGGGACCTAGTCTAAGAATATTTCATCTGGGCGACAACACATGCTTCAGGGGTACCTCAGCAATATAAGTCAAATAAGGCAACCATGAGGGGGATGGAGTACAACAAATGAACACCCGAGTTCATTAACACCTACAGGTGGCGAACCTGCTAATGTTTCCACAAGACTGTCTAGAATAGCCCGTGGTCGTCATCTAAACTCCGCTAGATGACTAAATCAAACAACAACGAGGCCTCTCATCTGTTTATCACACACCAACTATCTACCCATGTTCTACCCAGCATATTAGTAGATAAAAATATACATTTTTATACATAGTTTAAAAACATGTATAACATGCTTTAATCAACACATAATCCACATAACAGATGAGGCACACACACACATAGCACATATCTCATAGAGAATAAATCATATCTATGAGATAGAAGAGAGTGAATACACATTCACACATAACACAACCAAATATATACACATAGCACGTATTTTATTTAAAATACTTCATATTATTGTATTTGGAAGAAGGTAACTACACACTCACACTTATAAACAACAATATACTTAATACACTCGAATCAAACTTGTATTATTATCGTGTTTATGAAAGGTAGTATACACTCACTTGATCAGAAGATGATCGGACAACACTACGGCTTGCAGAAGTAGAAATCCTCAGCAGATCTGGAAGATCTCTTCAAAAATCAAACTTCTCGCGGGCAGAGCTTCGGCTCGAGAACCGCACTTCTCGGGATCTTTGGGATCTCGGGATTGCCTCGGGGCTCGAGAATAATACCGAGGCTTCGGGATATTTCTGGCACGCAAAACGATGCAAAACGGGAGAGAGAAGAGAAGAAATTGGCAATTGGGTCGACTGCCCTCGCATCCTATTTATAGGAGGCTGGAGCCTCGGAGTATGCGGGGCGTACTGCAGTACGCAGCACGTACTGCTTCCGAAATGGTCACTGCATGCGTCATCCGAAATGTCGACACTCTTCGGAGTACGCGGGGCGTACGTCGGATTAGGCCGGTGACTCGCCTTCGGATAATGCCTCCGAATTTCCATTTATATTTAATTACCAAATATTTAATAAACTTCGGAAATTCATATCTTCTTAATACGAACTTCGTTTTCAACGTTCTTTATATCCACGCGAAGGTGAGACTACGCTCTACAACTTTTGTTTAGACTCCGTCGGCTAATTTCGACTTTATTTTTATTATTTATTTTTAATAGGCCGGGACAGAAACTTTCGTTATAAATTCATAACTTCTTCGTTTGACGTCCGTTCTCGCCTAACTTTTTATCGCTTTGATACCAACAATGAGATCTTCGATTCTCATTTAGATTGCTTCGGCTAAAAACCCCTCGATCTCAAATTGAGTAAAACAGGCTGCTCACCGCTAAGCCGAAACTTCGATAAATCATAAGTTCCTCATACGAAGTCATATTTGGGCGTTCTATATATATTCGGAACCCTCGTTTCAACTACTACAACATTATTCAAAGATATTAAGTTTATTTTACACTTAAATTTTGACGCTTATTTTTATTCTTAATTAATCAAACCACATAATTAAGCAATTAAGCACAAAACACACAATACTTAAATAATACAATCTTATTATTTCAAAACGGGTTACAAAGGTTAACCTAGACTGTTACATTGCTACAAATGGCAAGCCCGGAAACACAGGCGTTACAGTAGTTAAAACCCTAAGGGGGTTAGAACTAGCTATTTTGGTTGAAGGATCATTACTATGTTTGAGTTTATGATTTTAGAAGAATGGGTCTTATGGATTTGTGGTTCCGGTATGTGGAACTTTGTTTCAGGATTTGGTCAAGATGGAGGTGCAGAGCAAGTTATCACCAGATGTATGTGTTCAGGAATGCAAGAGTCATCTTCACAAAAAAGAAGAGGTTGGATAAGGAGATTGTTGTAGCCAGTGGTTCCTTTTAGAATGTCGCTGAATAGATCAAGAGGCATTTGGGACGCTCAGGTTGAGCATCGAGTGCTGAGGGACTCCTCAACTCGTTGTATACATTGATATCCCTGTTCTATGGTGGGCAGTATTGATTGATAAATCAAATTTAGAGTTTGGTATGTTTAGTCTCACATTTGTTTTGTTTAAGTAGTGTATTGGGTTATTGGGTTAGTTGTTAATGCATTCTCGATCGTTGGTATTTTCGTTCATCATCAAAAGTGGAGGTTCATCGAAAGTGTCAAGTTGTGTCAGTTGAATTTCAATAGATGTGTCAACTTATCATCAAGTTTAGTATGCTTTATATTTTCTTTGGAATATGGGTATGCTTACCCTTAATTGTGGTGTGGAATTTTGGTGTATAGTTGGCTCAAGTTTTGGCAACATTTCTAGATCACCTTGGAAGTTTTTTCGAGCTAGTTACGTGTTGGTGGAATATGTTTAGCTTCAACCAAGGTGTGGGATCTTGTATCGATCGTTCATGAGGATATGTCTATTAAAGGTTGAGGTTGTCATTCCATTAAATATGTTGGTAGTTCACCCTTTGGGTAAGGGTGTGAGGATGAAGGAGTGCGGTAAATTCGGGGTTGGTTATGTGTCGCCCTTGGGGGTGTACATTATGGTAGTGCCTCGATTATGGTCATGAGGGGTGCAAGTGGTCTAAGTAAGATAAAATGAGACCGCTTGGTAAGTATTATTAGCACGATTATCATGTGGTTTATAGACTTCGAAACGGAACAAGCATGTAACCATCTATATCACCCTCTGGCTATGTGCGACTATGTTTTTGTTTAGTTTTGCATTGATATCAGTCTGTGTTGTAAAAGGAATTGTGCGTGATAGAAAAGTATAGCCCATGTTGTGTGCGAATAGAATTGATTGGGATTTTGTTTGGTTTCTTATAAGTTGGTGGACTGATGGTTGGGTATCTTTAGGTCATTGTGGTTCTAGTCGTGAGTCTTCATGCTATGGATGTGATGACGGCAAGATCGGTTTAGTACCATGAGCTTATCTTTTAGTGGATAGCAGGTGTCGTGATGTATCATGAACTAGTGGTTGTATGATTTATATGGGTAAGACATGATATTCTTTTGATTGAGACTCTTAGGTCTCGGATTGTTAGACTTCTTGGCTTATTTGGGTGTTAGTGCATTATGGGATTCGGGAGATTTAGTGACCATCCAGTTTGGATCATGTGGGCAGTTAAAGGTTATTAGGAATGATAGTTGTGCACCAATAGCCGCTTGCAGAGTGTTTGCATTGTGAACTTTGGTTGCTTGATAAATGTTTATCAGGAGTTTGGTTGCCAATGTTGGGCATCGGTTATGGAATCTCGAGCCATGAAGTCTATTGTGAATTTCTCAAGCAATTCATCAAGTAGGGGTACACCTGAGCTAACATTGGATTTGGATACAGCATAAGAACTTTTGGATTGACTATCATTATGCTCACGGGATTTGCAGGTTGGTGATGACTTGTTAGGAAGTCAAGCACGTATTTGAGGGTGTTAGGCGTAACCTCCAAATTGGGGACTTGGTGTAATTCACTATCGGTATATTTTGAGCATTCTGCATAGCAGAATAGTATTCCTAGTCAGGGACTGGGGTTGAGTGTGATGAATGAATGAGCAGTAGTCCTAGGGAATAATCTTTTAGGGTTTAAATTGATGGGTCCATGTTTTTGGGAAGTTCCTGCTTTGAGTGGTCTTCATTGTGTTATGAGGTCTTCCGGTTGGCAAGAGTAAGGTAGTTGTTTTAGTTCTCAGGCAGGGAAACTGGGCTTCCTTCTTTTGGGTTGAGGGTAGAGGGTTAAGGTTCATTATTTCAGAGGTATAAGCAACTTCTACCAAGATGAGGCTTGGATGGCAGGTTTGGGAGACGGGTTCGGTATGGGATGATTCTTCAGTCTTAATTGGATTTCAGGAAGTTTGGGCAGGATCGACTAGCAGCAAAGGAAGTAGTAAGTAATGATTTTGAGGACAAAGATCTAATTTAAGTGGGGGAGAGTTGTAACACCCTATTTCGTTTCATATTTCGGGGTTGTGACCCAAATATTGGTTATAATAAGGCTTAGGGCCTTTGGGAAAGAGACACTTAGACCCCTTTGAGGGTGGATAATGTAGGTTAGATGATATGAGAGTTCAGTTTGTGTTTTGGAGTCCAAGGGTTTATCGGTAAAGCGGCAGTTCGGCCCTTTTAAGAATTTTGGATTTTAGTTCGAGAAGTTTTATGGCAAGGGAGAGTTGATAGAAGTGTAGAGATTCTCATTACCTTTCTGTGATATAAGGATAGTCGAAAAAGGATTTAGAACGAAGAAGTTATGGCTTTCGTAAGTTTGGTAGCTTTAAGGCTAAGCCTAGTACGATGGACATACATAGGGAGTACGTTGGGCATATCAGGTAGGAGGATCGCGACCACCTTATGGAGTATGCGGGGCGTACTGGAAGTATGTAGGGCATACTCTAGCCAGATGCAAACCCTAATTTAGGGTCTTGGACCCTATTTAATAACCTTAACTCAACTCCAAACCCTTCTACCGTCAGCCTCCATCTTATTTAACACTAGAAATGAAACTCTAGCCTCATTTGTTGTGATTCTTGCTTTTGGTGTGATTTCGTACATTTTGGTGCTCATGGAAGAAGAATGAGCTTCTTGGAGAAGTGTGAGATTGCTTGAAGCTTATGAATCCAGGATTTGTGCATCTTGATCTACCTTTTGGAGGTATAAAGCTTCAAAATTTATAGTTCTCTAGTGTAGATCTAGTATTGGGTGATATTTTATCTTGTTTTAGTCCCAAGGTTGTTTATCTTGTGAGTAAATGCTACTCCATGACCTTTGAGCCTTATATTTGGTCCTTGTTGAGTTATTAAGTCATAAAAATGTCATCTTGAGGGTTTTTTATGTAGGCATGCATGAATTAGTGTTCTTAGTATGGATAAAACAATAATTAGGTTTCATTAAGCCATGCAAAGTCATAAAGTCAGGAACTTTATGACTTAAGACATCTCTTTAGGCTCAGATTTGGGTTTGGGTGCCCTGTTCTTAACCATTAAGGGCTTAATGGTGATTTTTGGCGTCTGACGAGTACGTTGGGCGTACGTAGGAGTACACTCAGTTTAATGTGTGAACTGTGCATCGAGAACTTGTACATTGTGCTTCGGTAGTCGGTACGTGAGGCATACATTTCTAGTACGTGGGGCGTACTCCCCAGGGAATCCATTTTGGGCCTTTCGGGTCCTAAGCCTTTTGGGAATTGGGTCATGAGTTGTTGGACCAGTTTTGGGAAGGGTAAAATGGTTTTTTTACCTTTTAGGAAGATAGGTTATTCTTTCGGCCTTAGGACTCTCTAATTAGGTTTGGCCATTAGTGGGCCTAGTTTTGGCTTGGGCCATTATTGGGTCTCATGTCTTATGAGTTTGACCTTAAGAATGTAATAAGGAATGGTATTGATTGTGTTTAGTGTGAGGAGCCGTTGTGCAGTAGGTTCGGGCACGTGATTTCCTTTCTTCTTATTAAGGTGAGTTTCGCCACTGTATTTTGCAGGTCGAAGGCACCAATGCCGACCCATGGTTTATTATGATTAGGATTGTGTGTGTGACTTTTCATGTATGTTTTCTGATATGTTTATCAGGTAGGGCCTGATGATTATATTTTATGCTATTTATCTTTGTGCTTTTTGCATGTGTTTATGTATTTGTATGTATACCGAGCGGGGATTGATGACTGACAGATCTGTTCCGAGCGGGGCTCAATGTCGAGCGGGGCCTGATGACTAGCGGGGCCTATTATATGTTTGATATGTATGGTATATGGTATTTTGGGGAATTCACTAAGATTTACACTTATGGTTTTTAGTTTATGTTTCAGGTACTTCGGGTTCGAAAGGGAAGAGCTCGGGATGATTGCATTGCACACACCACATTGTCCCACATTTTACATGACTTTGATGTACTTGGATGTTATTGACACACTCTGATTCACTATGGTTTTTATGATATTGTTTTGGATAATGGTTTTATTAATTTAAAAATCAAAATTTTTAGTCTTAATTTTGGGGAAGTTACATAATATTTTTGGGACATTATAAATAAATCAGTGCCACACCCATTTAGCCAAATAAAGAGAAATCCTCAATCTAAGGCATGAACCCTAAAGTTTGACCTCAAGTCAAACTTGGGCAAGAAGGCAACGGTCAAAAGTCAACAATCGAGTCACCATGGCATGGTCAACATCATGACCATGTCGTGGTGGCTAAACGCCAGAACAGTCGTAAAATCCATCGCCGCTACGTCGTGGCAACAACATTGCCACGTCATGGTAACGTCATGACCAACTTAATTCATTAAGCACTTAATTCTTATTTTCAGAGCTCCAAAGCTCATATTTGGATCGATTAAGGTTATGCATAAAGCTTCCAACTTTATACCTTCTCTAGCCTTTAAAATCCTAGATCTAAAACCCTAACCCAAAAAGGGACCAGATGACCTAGAAAACTCTTGCATGGTTGATTTATGATCAATACACAAACTTTATTGGACCATAAGGTCAAAGAAATAGCATAAAGGGTCTAAAACTTTGTTACAAAGGGTCTAACACTTTGTTTAAATATATAAATCCATCCTAATTAACATCATTAACAATATCGATCCATCAATTAGAGGGATGACCCACATATTCATAATTAAAATCTTCAAAGCTCCATAAAGAACCACTAGAGTGGATTTTCTCCACTAATTTGGATGTGGAACCGTTGAAGCCACACTTAAAACCTATCACTAATCCATGTTTAACTTTGAATTTAAATGGCTCAAATGATGATCCACCATTTCATTAAGTTAAAACCCCATATAGAATTTCTTAACTTCACCGATGACCATGTGTATGGATTTACTTCAATATGTTGGACATGGACGACTAGAATCCATCCCCAAATGTGAATAACTAGAAAAACCAACACTTTTGAGTTTTATAGATCAACTGGACTGTAACATCCATAAAAATTCAAGCCAATTTAAAACTTTTTAAACCAATTAAAATTATTAATTATTACAAAGTGTTTTCTAAATAGTTTCATATCAGAGTTCCCAGAAATCATGATCATAAATCGAGGAAGTGTACGGTCACGCCTTCGCCTTCCCGCGGTCATCTGTTGTACCTGAAACAATAATCGGTAAATGTTAGCTCAAAGTCTTAGTGAGTTACCCCCAAAATACCTATACAACAACAATACACATACAATAACAAACAACATACTATGGGTCCAATCATCCATTGGGATGGAATACCACAGACCCCTCAACCATTGGGTTGGAATGCCAACATACAATGGATCAAATCAACCATCGGATTGGAATACCCCAGGCCCTCAACCATTGGGTTGGAATGCCCACCTACTACGGATCCAATCATCCTCAGGATGGAATACTCTTAGCCCATAACCATTGGTTTGGAATGCCCACACACACAATACATATATAACAGATACTATGGGTCCAATCATTTATCGGGATGGAATACCCCAGGCCTACAACCATCAGGTTGGAATGCCCACGTAGTATGAGTCCAGTCATCCTTGGGATGGAATACTCTCGGCCCATAACCATCGGGTTGGAATGCCCACACACAATACATTTACAGTAGATAATCACACATAACGAGTCCAGTCATCCTCAAGATAGAATACTCTAGGCCCACAACCATCGGGTTGCAATGCCCCATAACCAATCAAACATGTGCACATATATCAGATAATCATAAAACAGTCTATAGAGACAACATACTAGGGTCCTATCATCCTCGGGATGGAATACCCTCAACTACCAATCAATCATGTGCACATACATAGGTAATCTCCTACCAGCATATAGACAGTCAGACCAAACTACAGGTCACTAAACATAACCATCCTATCTACCAGGATATCGATCTAACATCTCATAACAGCAACTAATCCGAATAATAATGCAAAAGGTCAGCCTTGGTGCCTTAGACCCTTGAGCATAGTGAGGACAACTATAACATCCCAAATTCGAGTCCAAAAATTTCGTTTTTAATCAATTAACTTATAAAACCATTTTTTAAAAACATTGTCGATATCATAATAATCCATAAAACCATAGGAGTAAATTACACGAATGGTCCCTATGGTTTGGGTAATTTGCACGTTTGGTCCCTAACTTATTTTTTTAATTCGGAAGGTCCCTACTGTTTGTTTTTATTACACACTTGGTCCCTACAGGTTGTTTTTGTTACGCGCTTGCTCCCTATCTTACATAAAAAGACTATTATTTAAATAGGGAAAAATGATGAGGTAGGTATGGTAAGATGAAGGGTGGGGTTGGGGGTGTGTTATTTAAATAAATTAAAAAATCATGGGCAAAATAATCTTTTTAGGTAAGACAGGGACCAAAAGCGTAACAAAAAGAAACAGTAGGGAAGTTCCGAGTTAAAAAACTAAGTTGGGGACCAAACGTGTAAATTACCTAAACCTTAGGGACTATTTGTGTAATTTACTCAAACCATAATAAACATGTCTCAAAATCATTACATCGAACAATAATAAAATCAGAGTACAATCCCATAGATCTCAAAATGCTGAATCGAGTGTATGTATGTGATGCGCTGCTACCGCGTCAGCTCCTTCCCCTTTGGCGAAGAGGTACCTGAAACAAAACTGAAAACTGTAAGCACGAAGCTTAGTGAGTTCCCCCACCATACCACATAACCTACTATAAACATATTTTCAGGAAAATTTGTGTGCCCAACCTACCCTGCTAGGCATATCAGGATGCCTAACCTACCCCTATCAGACATACTGGGGAGTCCGATCTACCCCTACGGTTTATCTCAATCGGTTACGGGTACTATTTCACCCCCCAATACCATCGCATACTGACAAAACAAAATCATACTGTCTAGCACGGTTGGTACTAAAGTACCCCTTTGGTCTTGTCGTCCAGTAATCGAGGACTATTCCCCTTATTACTACCACTATCACATATAATGTATCATGATAACATATAAACATACCAGGTGGTAGCAAAGAAGACGATTATCACAAAGACAATCACTTCAACTATAATCAACTACTAGTGGGCCAGCCTTGGTGCCTTAGACCCACTTCTGCTGGAGGGTAAGAGCTCGACGAGTTAACCTTCAAACGATCATCGAAACCTTCTTCAACTGACTCACCGAGTTCATCCTCATCCGTATGAAGGTGGTTATTCTATGACTAGTCGAGTTCTCCTTGAACTCGTCGAGTCCGTCTTCAAGTGGTTGGGACATTGCCTTGAACTCGCCGAGTTCGCACATATACTTGTCGAGTTCCATGATTTCCAGGTCCCTAATGAGTCCTAGAAAGCTGAATGTTCTTCTATCTTAGCATCTGGTCCATTAACAGATGGATTTGATGGGGAAATACGACCCGAATCGCAAAGTCCCATGAACGACTCATCGAGCCCCTCTTTGTCTAAAACTATAAAGTCGATTTCAGTGGGTCTCAAAGCATCTAAATCATAGATCTAACATCCTAGGGTCCAGATTATACGTAAAGTTACAAACTTTACGTTCATGCATGGGACATTAGCTCAAAAGGCCCTAAAATGGAGTCTTCAAGACACATGGGGCTCCTATGGCAGTAAAGTTGACACCCTTATGCCATGAGAACCCTCCTATGTTCCAGATCTAAATTTATTCCTCTATATAATGCCCTAAACCCGAAAATGACTTAGAAATGCCCCAAAAATGACAAGATTCAAGCCCTAATGAGGATCTAACAAGTGGAAAGTCAAGGTTGAAGCTTTTTACGTCAAATGAGCTAGAATTGGAACACAAACTCTGGATCTACTAGCTTCAACTTGAACTCTGAAGCTCCTTCCTCCTTCTCAAGCTTCACAGCCACTAAAAATGCACAAAAATGGCTTAAGAACACTCAAACAAGGCTAGGGTTTTAGTTTATAGTCTTCTGGAAGTGAGAGGGACGATGGAGGCTGGTTTGGGATGAGATAAGTTGTTTAAATAGGGTGCAAACCCTAAATATTAGGGTTTCATCCAAATAGCTTCTACTCATCAAGTCGGTCCCCCAACTCGTAAAGTAGGTCACTAAACCTCCCAATCAAAATCGAGTCTACTCGATGTGTTGGACCTCCAAATCGCCGAGTCCCAGAGCAAAACATGAAATTACTTGAATTTAAATACGTACCAGGAACCGGGTGTTAAAAATCTCCCCCACTTATTTTAGACTTCGTCCTCGAAGTCTGCTGCTGAATCCGAAAAAAGCTCGGTGTAGTGCTCCCTCATCTCGTCCTTCGGCTCCCAAGTCCATTCTGAGCCCTTACGGTGCTGCCACTGTACCTTCACCAGCTCCACATCCTTGTTCCTTAGTGCCTTCGTCTTCCTATCTAGAATGCCTATCGGTCTCTTGATGTAGTTCAGGTTGTCATCCACCTGAATATCCTCAAGAGGTACCACCGTAGAGTCGTCTACCAGGCACGTCCATAGCTGGGAGACATGGAAAGTACTATGAATCTGGCTATGCTCGGCTGGCAGATCCAACCTATATGCCACCTAGCCCGCCCATGCTGCAACTCAAAAAGGCCCAATGTACCTGGGGCCCAACTTGCCCTACTTCCTGAATCGGATGACACCTTTCCAAGGTGACACTTCAGGAGGACCATATCTTCGATCTGGAACTCCAAGTCTGAATGATGCTTGTCGGCATAACTTTTCTGCCAACTCTGAGCAATCTGAAACCTGCTCCGAACCTGCTGAATCCTCTCTATCGTCTTGAGCACCACTTCAGTGCTCCCCATGACCCACTGTCTAACCTCGCCCTAACATATCGGTCAATACTCGTGTGATAGCTGTTGTTGTAGGAGAAATCAGCCAAAGGGAGATAGTTATCCCAACTACCACCGAAGTCTAATACACAGGCCCGTAGCATATCCCCCAATGTTTGGATGGACCGCTCGCTCTGACCATCCGCTGCGGGTGGAAGGCGGTGCTAAAATGCAGACGAGTACCCAACTCGTCGTAAAATTTCTTCCAGAATCTGGAAGTAAACCTCACGTCTCTGTCAGAAATCACGAAGACTGGTACTCCGTGTCGGGCCACAACCTCCCGTATGGAGAAGTCGGCCAACTTCTCGGCCAATATGTTCTCCTAGATCTGTATGAAATGGGCACTCTTAGTCAACCGATCCACGATGACCCACATCGAATCTAATCCTCGTTCGGTCCTGGGCATCTTGGTGATGAAATCCATAGTAACATCTTCCCATTTCCACATGGGGATGTCCAACAGGTGCGTCTTTCTGTGAGGTCTCTGGTGCTCTGCCTTGACCTTCCTGCAGGTCAGGCATCTCTCGACGTACCAGGCTACATCCCGCTTCATGCAGAGCCACCAATAATCAGGACAGAGATTGTGACATCCCCATTTTCACGGCTAGAAAAGACCGATGTTGTTTATGCTATATAAAAATCAGAGTACTTCATTTTATAAAAATGTTGCGGAATTTGTTCCCAGAAAAACATGGTAAATACGTTATTAAAACATTTTCGAAGAAACGTATTTATTTCATTTTAAAACGTTTGGGATGTCATCGTTAATACAGAAACATAAGCATAAACAGAACTTACAATTATTTACACTAGTGATCTACATCTCTTTAAATCTCTCAGTGTAATGTCACTTCATATCAACACCTGTGATATAAATAAACTGAGTGGGTCAGGTTGGGAAACCTGGTGAGTACATAGGGTTTTCAACCCACAATAATATAATTATTATGTTTAAACAATCAAACAATCAACCCAATTACCCATCCCCATTATCTTCTTTATTCTTAAGGATCTACCCTAAGAATCAGCTATTTCTCATTCATTCATTCCTAAGGATCATCCTAAGGAAACAACATGAAGTCCATTGTTGCCAATGACACATTGGTCAAGCGCAGCTGCTAATATTGTCACTTAGGCTCAGCTGCCAGAATTAGGACATTTTCTATGAGGCGCTTCTGCCGGTATTGACCTTTAAACACTACTGTCATGGTCATAAGGCTCCCTATTAGGCGCAACTGCCGATACTATCCTTAGAGCGCAGCTGCTAGGACGTTTACCGTAGATCTAAATCATCTACGGGTTGTGGCGCAGCTGCCAGTGCTCATCTATAGGGTACTAGGTCCACTGCTGCCAATGTATACCTATAGGGCACTAGGTCCGTACTACTAATGTTCCTCTATTTCAGCTTTTATCCATCATCATTCATCTACCCATGTTTTACCCAACATATTTTGTAGATATAAAATACTTTATACAGTTTACATCATTTAAAACATGTATAAAAATCTTTCACCAGCATAGACAACAAGTATTCAGACAATATGCACACATAACACGTAATTTATATTAAAATACTTCATATCTATGTGTAAGATGAAAGAGACCATGCACTCACCTGATTAGGTGGTGATTCCGAACTCAGACAGCACTTCGTTATCTCAAAACAATTTTCCTCGACAAAACCTAGTATCAATACCACTAGGGTTTAGTTTTTAACGTTAACCATGACTAATTAATAGTCTAGCTATTATTACTATTATATAAGCGTTAAATAACACTCAATATAACTCATAATAATAGCCCAAATAATTATTTTAAGGTCCTAATAATGTTACTATAATTAAATAAAATCTATATTAAATATAGTATAGGCGTAGCTCACTTACAGCGAGTTTTTATTAAAAACCGGGCTTCGCTAGAGCAGCGTTTCCAAGCCGAAAGCTTTTCTTCTCGGAGCCGTCGGGCGCTCCGAGGCTTTCTTCTCGTGCTAGGGAGGTTCCGTAGACTTGGGAGGGGTTTAGGGAGGCTAGAGAGAAGTTAGAGAGAGAAAGAGAGGCTTATGGTGTGAAGAAAATATGAGGAGTTTACCCTTGTATTTATAGGAGTTTTATAGTAAAGTAGTCTCTAAGCTTCGTCCGTAACTTTTGCATACGAGCTCCGTTTTTGTCTGTCTTTTTACTGTTGAGTTCCTATTAATGAGATCTTCAACTTTCATTTAGACCTCGTTGGCTAATTCTCATTCTATCTCGGATTTACAAAACTGTATCGAATTCGTCGCGCTCGAAAAGTAGGGACTAAGCTTCGTCCATAACTTTCGCATACGAGTTCCGATTTTGTCTGTCTTTTTACCGTTGAGTTCCTATTAATGAGATCTTCAACTCTCATTTAGACCTCGTTGGCTAATTCTCATTCTATCTCGTATTTACAAAACTGTATCGATTTCGCCGCGCTCGAAAAGTAGGGACTAAGCTTCGTCCATAACTTTTGCATACGAGCTCTATTATCGACGTTCTTTATATCCACGCGTTGGTATTTACGAGTACTACAACTTTCATTTAGATCCCGTCGGCTAAAAATCGACCGATCTAAAATTCAGATTTCGGGCTGTGCACTGCTATGCTAAATCTTAGAAAAATCATAACTTCCTCATACGAAGTCAGATTTGGGCGTTCTTTTTATCGATGTTCTTATTTTAACATGTTCTACGACTTTCGTTTAGATCGCTAAGGCTAAATCTCGCTCTATCGTAAATTCACTATTTACGCTTCCCGGTATCGTGCCGGTTCCGTCGCGAAACTTCAACGGGTCATAACTTCTTCGTTATAACTCGGTTTTCGGCGTTCTTTATATGTACGAAAACCTTGTAACATACTCCACAACTTGATTAAGATTATTTATTCTAAATAATCTTTTGTCGAAAAGTCGTTTTCGACCCCTATTGCCTCTAATTTGACTAGCCCAGATTTGCGGGCGTTACAATTATCTCCCCCTTAGGATGATTACGTCCCGGAATCATCAACGAAACAGGGTCATATAATGACTCCATACGTCATCTCTTCATCCTAGGTAATAATTATAACTTCTACATTCCTTCGATTCTATCTCTTAAACTCATTGACTGTAAGAGTACTCGATCGTGCACCTGCTCTCTACCTCAGGTTAGACTCCAAATTATGACCTTCAAGTCACAATCTCGATCCTTGCTGGATACGGACTTGAGATAAGTTCTTTTATTACTACTATAGATCGATGTATCATATTCTAATGACCTATCATCGTATGTTGCAACACTTAGACTTAGGTCTCTTAGAGTTAAATTCTAAAACGGACTATGCCTTCCTTCATTTTCTAATGTGATATAATCACACTTTAACATTAGGCATTTCTAGCCACCAACTTCTTTAACAACGAGTGTGATACTTCTATTGATCGCTTTGATTTCAACCGTTTGGTTTAAGTCGGACGCTACATCAAACTTGGTTCTCTGAACCACACAACATACTCATCATAGTCGGACTCGATTCGATATGACCACTAGGGTCGGAATATCAACAATCTTCTTAGTCATTACCGAAACGATGGTAACAACACACTTGAATAAAACGAAATCAATTACTAGCTTCTTGGTAACCTTGTGACTTTCCCTGATCCAAGTGTGAGTCCTGTGCTTCCGGTAGTATAGGCCTCTACTACCATCCACACCTACTCATACCCGTCCCAAGTATTGTCTCGCAGTTTTCCAAGTCACCATACAAGAAAATCACATAACAGTTTAACACATCAAATATCAAAACAAAGGTTTTATATTATTCCTTAAAATGTTTACATAGGTGTTCAAGTTCACCCTAAACTATGCCCCTAATAGGCTACATCGCGAGGCACTATCTACACGATTACTCCATAACTCGATCCTTGGATGTCAAGCGTTAACTCCTGAATCTTCGCATTGTCATCTGCTTCGTCAAGGATCATTTGAAATGTTCTCGCCTTTTGCTTTGGTGGCACATATGGCTTTGTAGCCCCCTCTCTCTTTGGGTAGTCTTGCTTTCCTTTTTGGACCTTGAAGATCCTTCAAACTTCCGCTTCTCTCCTGACTTAGCTTTTTCTAGACCCTTTTCTCTTACCTGGGCCTCTACGTTCTTAGCTTCCCTAACAGCTGTTTTCAAGGTAGTTGCCATTTTGACCATTGGGCCAAAGTCAGTGGGCAGTCCGTTAGCAAACCTATCAATCTTGGAGAGTTTAGAAGGCACCAAGTAGGGGAATAGCTTCATCCTCTTGGTGAATGCGGTGGCATACTCATCAACACTCATCTTCCCTTTCTTCAGGTTCTGAAACTCGTTGTTTAGGTCTATCAGATCTATCTCCGAGCAGTACTGCATTTTCAACTGTTCCAAGAACTCTTCCCATGACATCCTTAAGGCTTCTCCTCGTGGCATCGTATCTGCCAATAGCTTCCACCAGCTCAAGACTCCAGTTTTCAGTTGTCTTACGGCGAAGACATTCTTCTGTTTCTTGCTACAGTCGCAGCTCTCAAACACCATTTCCATCTCGGAGATCCAATCCATAATCTCAACAGGCTTTGGGCTTCCTGAGAGACTTGGTGGTTTCGCACCCAAGAAATTCTTGTACATTCGCCCATCCTTGTCGTTTCTCCTCTCCAAGCCATCTTGAGTCCCCACTTGACTCACTTGGCAACTGTAGTTCCCTTCCTCCGATTGCTCGGGAATCAGCTCGGGTTGCTCAGTGTGCATAGTAGGTTCGTCCCTATTCGACATCCTCCTCATTTCTTCCCTTTATTCAGTTAGCATAGCCCGAATCATGGCTTGAACTCTAGCCATCGTGACTGGCTCAGGTGCAACTTCTTCTACAACAGGTATTTGCTGAACCACTAGGGGTTGGTTCCTATTCTCATTTGCATTCACGTTTCCGCTACGGGTCCTTGCCATCTTGATCTATACACCGAATAAGGTGAATCTAGACCTTTACTTAGGATTGACGTTTAAATCATCCTTATCACTCCGAAACGTTTACATGCTAGTTCTAATATCGTAGTCGTACGTTTAGAATCCTAAACATATAAGGTTTCCAGATCCGGTCGGCAACAGACCATAGATCCGAATAAATAACAGCATATAAGGCATAAAGCATTTAGCACATAAAAGCATTTTAGGCATAATTCCTAAAATAAGCTAGTGCTCACACCTCACAATCATCGCTTAGCATTCTAAGTTTAATCTAGAAATAAATCCATATTCCTAGTTCGCTTAAACTAATGCTCTGATACCAACTGTGACATCCCCATTTTCACGGCCAGAAAAGACCGATGTTGTTTATGCTTTATAAAAATCAGAGTACTTCATTTTATAAAAATGTTGCGGAATTTGTTCCCAGAAAAACATGGTAAATACGTTATTAAAACATTTTCGAAGAAACGTATTTATTTCATTTTAAAACGTTTGGGATGTCATCGTTAATACAGAAACATAAGCATAAACAGAACTTACAATTATTTACACTAGTGATCTACATCTCTTTAAATCTCTCAGTGTAATGTCACTTCATATCAACACCTGTGATATAAATAAACTGAGTGGGTCAGGTTGGGAAACCTGGTGAGTACATAGGGTTTTCAACCCACAATAATATAATTATTATGTTTAAACAATCAAACAATCAACCCAATTACCCATCCCCATTATCTTCTTTATTCTTAAGGATCTACCCTAAGAATCAGCTATTTCTCATTCATTCATTCCTAAGGATCATCCTAAGGAAACAACATGAAGTCCATTGTTGCCAATGACACATTGGTCAAGCGCAGCTGCTAATATTGTTACTTAGGCTCAGCTGCCAGAATTAGGACATTTTCTATGAGGCGCTTCTGCCGGTATTGACCTTTAAACACTACTGTCATGGTCATAAGGCTCCCTATTAGGCGCAACTGCCGATACTATCCTTAGAGCGCAGCTGCTAGGACGTTTACCGTAGATCTAAATCATCTACGGGTTGTGGCGCAGCTGCCAGTGCTCATCTATAGGGTACTAGGTCCACTGCTGCCAATGTATACCTATAGGGCACTAGGTCCGTACTACTAATGTTCCTCTATTTCAGCTTTTATCCATCATCATTCATCTACTCATGTTTTACCCAACATATTTTGTAGATATAAAATACTTTATACAGTTTACATCATTTAAAACATGTATAAAAATCTTTCACCAGCATAGACAACAAGTATTCAGACAATATGCACACATAACACGTAATTTATATTAAAATATTTCATATCTATGTGTAAGATGAAAGAGACCATGCACTCACCTGATTAGGTGGTGATTCCGAACTCAGACAGCACTTCGTTATCTCAAAACAATTTTCCTCGACAAAACCTAGTATCAATACCACTAGGGTTTAGTTTTTAACGTTAACCACGACTAATTAATAGTCTAGCTATTATTACTATTATATAAGCGTTAAATAACACTCAATATAACTCATAATAATAGCCCAAATAATTATTTTAAGGTCCTAATAATGTTACTATAATTAAATAAAATCTATATTAAATATAGTATAGGCGTAGCTCACTTACAGCGAGTTTTTATTAAAAACCGGGCTTCGCTGGAGCAGCGTTTCCAAGCCGAAAGCTTTTCTTCTCGGAGCCGTCGGGCGCTCCGGGGATTTCTTCTCGTGCTAGGGAGGTTCCGTAGACTTGGGAGGGGTTTAGGGAGGCTAGAGAGAAGTTAGAGAGAGAAAGAGAGGCTTATGGTGTGAAGAAAATATGAGGAGTTTACCCTTGTATTTATAGGAGTTTTATAGTAAAGTAGTCTCTAAGCTTCGTCCGTAACTTTTGCATACGAGCTCCGTTTTTGTCTGTCTTTTTACCGTTGAGCTCCTATTAATGAGATCTTCAACTTTCATTTAGACCTCGTTGGCTAATTCTCATTCTATCTCGGATTTACAAAACTGTATCGAATTCGTCGCGCTCGAAAAGTAGGGACTAAGCTTCGTCCATAACTTTCGCATACGAGTTCCGATTTTGTCTGTCTTTTTACCGTTGAGTTCCTATTAATGAGATCTTCAACTCTCATTTAGACTTCGTTGGCTAATTCTCATTCTATCTCGTATTTACAAAACTGTATCGATTTCGCCGCGCTCGAAAAGTAGGGACTAAGCTTCGTCCATAACTTTTGCATACGAGCTCTATTATCGACGTTCTTTATATCCACGCGTTGGTATTTACGAGTACTACAACTTTCATTTAGATCCCGTTGGCTAAAAATCGACCGATCTAAAATTCAGATTTCAGGCTGTGCACTGTTATGCTAAATCTTAGAAAAATCATAACTTCCTCATACGAAGTCAGATTTGGGCGTTCTTTTTATCGATGTTCTTATTTTAACATATTCTACGACTTTCGTTTAGATCGCTAAGGCTAAATCTCGCTCTATCGTAAATTCACTATTTACGCTTCCCGGTATCGTGCCGGTTCCGTCGCGAAACTTCAACGGGTCATAACTTCTTCGTTATAACTCGGTTTTCGGCGTTCTTTATATGTACGAAAACCTTGTAACATACTCTACAACTTGATTAAGATTATTTATTCTAAATAATCTTTTGTTAAAAAGTCGTTTTCGACCCCTATTGCCTTTAATTTGACTAGCCCAGATTTGCGGGCGTTACAGAGATCCCTATACATATTCTTCGCTCTTGGATGAATGGAAAACCTGAATTTGTGCGCCTCCTCCATCAGCACCCGGCGCACACCTCCATGATATGGGACCCACACCCTACGGTGTAGAGTCAACAACCCACGACTATCATAGTCGAAGGAGGAACCTTCATTACAATATGCTCGCTCTTCCGATGCTCCTCCTTCATCACCTCCTACTGGGCCTCTTGGATTTGCCCCAACAGTGGAGTCACTACTGTCATCCGCAGGCAAATATCTCTGATCGGGGTAGCCTTGTGGATAAGAGCATCGGTCACCACATTTGCCTTCCCTGGGTGCTAGAGGATCTCATAATCGTAATCCTTCACCACATCAAGCCACCGAAGCTGCCTCATGTTCAAATTCGGCTGATCTATGAGGTACCTCAAACTCTTGTGATCCGTGTAAATAGTACCACGGACCCCATAGAGGTAATGTCGCCAAATCTTGAGAGCAAAGACGACCGCCCCGAACTCCAGATCATGCATCAGGTAGTTCGCTTCGTGAGGTTTCAGCTGCCTCAAGGCATAGGCGATAACGTGCCCTCTCTGCATCAGTACTGCTCCCAAACCCGAAATGTATGCATCGCAGTACACTATAAAATCCTCCATGCCCTCTGGCAGGGCGAGGATCGGTGCCTTGCATAGCCTCTATCTCAAAGTCTCGAATGCTACCTGCTGCTTAGGCCCCCAGCGAAATGCAACGGCTTTCTTCTTCAGCCGAGTCAAGGGGACGACTATCTTGGAGAAATCCTGAATGAATCTCCGATAATAGCCTGCTAATCCCAGGAAACTCTGAATCTTAGATGGAGACTTCGGAACCTCCCATCTCATCACGGCCTCCACCTTGGCCAGGTCAACCAAAATCCCTTTCTGGTTGACAAGGTGCCCAAGAAATTACACCTGCACAACCAGAACTTGCACTTGGAGAACTTGGCATACAAGCTCTCCCTCCTCAGGGTATCTAACACCTCTCGTAAGTGCTCCTCATGCTGCTCTTACGTCTTAGAAAAAACCAAGATGTCTTCAATGAAAACTATCAAGAACCGATCCAACATCGGTCTGCATACGCGGTTCATGAGGTCCATGAACGCAGTAGGAGCATTGGTGAGCCCGAAGGGCATCACCACGAACTCGTAGTGGCCATAGCGAGTCCGGAAAGCAGTCTTCTGTACATCCTCCTTTCTGACCCTAATCTGATGGTAGCCTGACCTCAAGTCTATCTGATGGTAGCTCCTTTAGGAATACATCCGCGTACTCTCACACCACTGGTACATCAATCACCATTGCCTTACCCACCTCCCGGGTTGTAACGACCCAAAAATCATGACTAAAAATTTCGTTTGAAAAACATTACTTAAACCACGATTGTCAATCCATAACATGAATCATAACATAAAATCAGAGTGTTAATTCAAAACATATTCTTATCATCAGAGTAAAACATCCCAGGCTGACTAACTATGGTGTGTGTCATGCGATCATCACAAGCTCTTCCCTCGGCTACCGGAAGTACCTAAAACCAAAACTGAAAATTATAAGCATGAAGCTTAGTGAGCTCCCCCAAACTACTACATACCATAAAATAACATATAAAGCACATACTGGGCCTTGCCCATTGCATCAGACCGAAGTCCGGAATAACTGGAGCATTGCCCCCTGCATCGGACCGAAATCCGGACTAAATGGAGCCTTGCCCCCTGCATCGGACCGAAGTCCAGACTAACTTGGGCCTTGCCCACTACATCGGACCGAAGTCCGGACTAACTGAACATAGCATAAAATGATCATAGCATATAACATAAGAACATATACTGCATATTGCATCGAACCGAGGTCCGGACTAACTAACACATAAACATGCCTAAATCACAAAGACATCAAGCATACTGAACTACTACATCGGACCAAAGTCTGAAACTACTGCTATCTAAACGGGTCGGCATTGTGGTCGTAGACCCATTCCTACTAGAAGGAAAACTCACCTGAACTGTTGAACTCGGCCGATAACCCTCTGGCTGCTAACCAACAACTCTCCGAAATGCTACTCCTCTAGCTCCTTGAGCTACCAATACCAATAATAACACTTAGCCTAAACTGTCCTCCCACGGTCAACTAAGTCAACTCTGGTCAAAGTCCTGGTCAAAGTCAACCTTCTAGTTAACCCGACTCGCCGAGTTGTTCTACCAACTCGCCGAGTCCATGCTCTTCTATCTCAAAACAACCCCGACTCCACTCGTCGAGTCTAGAAATAACTCGATGGGTTCTCCTTCAACTAACACTTCGGGACCATCTTCAACCGACTCGCCGAGTTCATCCTTGAACTCGTCGATTTCATCATCATAGCATGAATGTCTAGGCTTTGACTTGCCGAGTTTTATAAACAACTCGTCGAGTTCATCTTCATAACTAAGAAGATTGTCTTGGACTCGCTGAGTTCCTCATTGAACTCGTCGAGTGCCATGATCTTGATGATCATTATGGGTCCAGACTGACTGAATCCTCACTAACCCCACTCACTGATCCGACTCATAAACAGAAGGGTTTGGGTTTACGACCCGACTCGCTGAGTCCATGAACTGACTCGCTGAGTCCTCCTTGTGACATCTCTATTTTGTCGATTACAATCCATTCTAACACCTCCAACCCATAGATCTGGACTCCAAATGTTAACATTGCACGTAAAGTTGCTAACTTTACGTGCATGCAACGTGTTATGAAGCTAGAACACCAAATCCAAGCAAATATGAAGGTCTAGGTTATGGAATGAGGCTATTGTTGGGTAAAGCTACCCCCTCAGAGCTCCTCAAGCTCAGAAATGCTCAGATCTCAAGTCCTTTTCATCCTCAAGGCTCAAAGTTCGGATTGCCCTTGGAAATGGTCCAAATGTGACAATATTTATGCTAGAAAGGGATCTAAATGATTAATAGTCAAGGCATAAGCTTTTTACCTCCAAATGGTCTGAAATGCTACTCCAACTCTGGATCTATATCTCCTTCTTTCACCACCAAGGTCCTTCTTCCTTCTCCAAGCTTCAATTCACTCACAAGGTAAGAAACTAGCTCAAGAATGAGGTTGGGTGGCTAGGGTTTCGAGTTCTGGACTATAAGGACCGCAAATGAACCCTAGGGAAGAGAATGAGATGCTTAAATAGGGTACCAAGTCCCGGAATTAGGGTTTCCCAACCCAGACCAGACTCGCCGAGTCCACTCGCCAACTCATCGAGTCGGTCACTTAATCTTCCACACGGAGCCCGCTCCGACTCGTCGAGTTCTTCCTTGGACTCGACGAGTTGACTTTTTCGACTTAGGGCTTTTCTTTCTTCTCTTGGTATTTTCTGATTCTGGGTGTTACACATGCATATCTGGGTGCCCAACCTACCGATGTCAGACATACCGGGGTGTCCGACTTACCCCTCCGGTTTATCTCAACCGGTTACATGGACTATTTCATCCCCTACTACTATAGCATACTAACACAACATAATCATATTGTCTAGCATAGTTGGTACTAAACTACCCCTTTGGTCCTATCGACTGGTAATTGGGGACTATTCCCCTTATTACTACCACTATCACATATAACGTATCATGCTAACACATAAACATACCAGGGTAGTAGCAAAGCAGATGATTATCACAAAGACAATCACTTCAACTATAATCAACTACTAATGGGTCGGCCTTGGTGCCTTAGACCTACTTCTACTGGAGGGTAACTCACCTCAATGTTGTGTAGTGATTGCACTATCCTCGGTACGAAAATCGACTCTTCTTGACTCCTCAATCCCTACACGGCTACAGAACATCCTTTCTACATTACCATTTCATACTCATAACCCTTACAAGGGTCACTAAATTCCAAATCAAATTCAAAGTCAAAACCCTGGTCAAAGTCAACTTTGGTTGACTAGACTCGCCGAGTTAGTTCACCAACTCGTCGAGTCCCCACGTCCACAAAATGTAACAACCTCGTCCCTACTCTTCGAGTCTAGCAAGAGCTCGACGAGTTTACCTTCAAACGATCATCGACACCTTCTTCAATGGACCCGTCGAGTTCATCCTTGAACTCGTCGAGTTCATCCTCATCCGTATGAAGGTGGTTAGTCTATGACTTGTTGAGTTCTCCTTGAACTCATCGAGTCCGTCTTCAAGTGGTTGGGATATTGCCTTAAACTCATCGAGTCTGCACATATACTCGCCGATTTCCATGATTTCCAGGTCCCTAATGAGTCCTAGAAAGCTAAGTGTTCTTCTATCTTAGCATCTGATCCATCAACAGAAGGATTTGATGGGGAAATACGACCCGAATCGCCGAGTCCCATGAACGACTCATCGAGCCTCTCTTTTTCCAAAACTATACAGTCGATTTCAGTGGGTCTCAAAGCATCTAAATTATATATCCGACATCCTAGGGTCCATATTAGACGTAAAGTTACAAACTTTACAATCATGCATGGCCATTTAGCTCAAAAGGCCCTAAAATGGAGTCTTCAAGACGCATGGGGCTCTTATGGCAGTAAAGTTGACACCTTTATGCCATGAGAACCCTCCTATGTTCCAGATCTGAAGTTATTCCTCTATATAATGCCCCAAACCCGAAGATGACTTAGAAATGCCCAAAAAATGACAAGATTCAAGCACTAAAGAGGATCTAACAAATGGAAAGTCAAGGTTGAAGCTTTTTACCTCAAATGAGCTAGAAATGGAACACAACCTATGGATCTACTAGCTTCAACTTGAACTCCCAAGCTCCTTCCTCCTTCTCAAGCTTCACAACCACCAAAAATTCACAAAAATGGCTTAAGAACACTCAAACAAGGCTAGGGTTTCGGTTTAGGGTCTTCTGGAAGTGAGAAGGACGATGGATGTTGGTTTAGAATGAGATAAGTTGTTTAAATAAGGTGCAAACCCTAAATATTAGGGTTTCATCCAAACAGCTTCTACTCGTCGAGTCGGTCCCCCGACTCGTCGAGTAGGTCCCCCGACTCGTCGAGTAGGTCACTAAACCTCCCAGTCAAAATCGAGTCTACTCGACGAGTTGGGCCTCCAACTCGCCGAGTCCCATGGCAAAACATGAAATTACTTGAATTTAAATACGTACCAGGAATCGGGTGTTACAATAACTCACCTCACAATGTCGATCCGAACTGAAGAATTTAACTCTCGAATCGTTGTCTCACCATAAATCTCGAACTATCCAAAATAATGAATAATAAGTCAATACATGGAATATCAATCTTGACTAAAGGTCCACACAATCCATTTTGTGCTTTCTCTCTATTGGGCCGAGGCTCAATACCAAATCTATAATCCATAAGTCTACATATGCAAGGCCCATTATTGGCCCAGTTTTCCAAATTGGGCCCAATTCCCTATTTGGGCCTTATTCTAAGATCCAAATTCAAAACTAGCCCAAACTTCAGATCCATCGACCAAATGTGCCTAAGACTCATAAGTGTTTGATGTCTTAAGCACTTAAGCCCAAACTTAGATCCATCGACCAAATGTGCCTAAGACTCATAAAGTCTTGAACTTTAAGACTTCGGACATCCATAAAGTTCTTAACACATGGTCTTAATCAATTAATACCTTCCTACTCCATGCATGAGACACATTTAGCTATTGAGACATCATTTTTATCACTTAGGACCTCTTCAAGAGTCTACAAGGACAGTTTATTTCGTCCAAATCACATCTTGCACCAACTTGGGACTTTTGGGACAAGAAATGGTTCCATAAAGCTAGAATGGTAGGATCTATATCATACAAGCACAAAGTTTGAAGCTTTTTACCTTCTGGAGCTTCTAGGGCACCAAACAACTTCAAATCTACTAGCTTGTTCTCCTTCTCCAACTCCTTAATGCAACACCTTCTTCTCTAACTACTCAAAATACACTCTATAAGCTCACACACTCAAAGAAATGATTAGGGTTTGGGGAAAACAGCTCTAAACAGTGGAGGTTGAGGTAAGAGAGGGTTATAAGCTCATAAGGTTGTTTATATAGCCCCCAACCCCAAATATTAGGGTTTCCTTCTGACTTGAGTACACCTAGCGTACTAGGGTGCGCCTAGTACGCTCAGCGTACCCTTATGTATGCGCAACATACTCCTCCTGGTCCCAAAATTGCAACTTATCCCTTAGGCTTTTCATGGCTTTACCGTTCCATCCCCAGGGACTATAAATTACAAATCTTGGGATGTTACATGGAAAATCCATTATTTTTGGGATTCAAAACTCGGATTATAATCTTCTAAAAGTAGTAAGTATATTTGACACGTTCACCATTCTTCATCTTCAACATCTTGAACATTTTTCCTTTTAGGACAATTAGGGGGAATATGTTCATAATGTGCATAACATGAAGAATATAATTCATAACACCATTGATTCGCTTCTAGGACCCTCCGATAAAAAAAATACTTTAAATAAATGGTTAGATGAACTTGTTTTGAACAAAAGAAGTATGTATCCGTTATGCTTAAGATAAAATTGTTAAAACCCTAACCTATAAATAATGAAAAAAAACTTACAAATACGAAATATAATTTGTCTACAATATGCATAGTCCATTGTTCGAAATGCATAGTGTGAATTGTACATGTTTAAAAAAAAACTCAGAATATACGAATCATACTAAATGTGTGAAATGCCGAACTCAACGGTTTTACTGACTTTCCGAAGCAAAAATGATTTTGACTAAAATACGATGTTTGAAACATCTTGAGCATTTCCTAAATTCAAAAAAGATAGATATTTTTTAGAATATCATAAATATTTTTATACTTTTTGTTCCTACAAATCATTTTATTCAATTAAATAGTAACATGTGTAAAATTTAATGTTTATTTAATAATATTTTAATATATTAATTTAACACGTATCATCATTTAATTGGATAAAAAAATTTATAAAAACAAAAATAAAAAAAATATTTAATTTGTCATAAAAAATTTATTCTATTTTAGAGTTGGGTCCCTTAAATGCACATGGATTGCGCAAATTGCCGTCTCCAGATAGATAATTAAGCTAACAATTATTTTTTTAAACAAAAATATTATTTTAATTTTACTAAGTAGTCATCCACCTAATAATCTGAACCCTACTACAGTTTTACTTACTTTGATGCATATGTTTGTTAATCAGAATGCACTTGATTAATCTTTACCCTACTTTTTTGTTTTAGAGGTAAATGGACAAAGATTCCTTGTTTCGCAAAGTTTAAGGGATATTTGAATAACATTTTTTTTAAATCAGTTTAGCAATGTTAAGCTATTAACGGTAAAATTTCTAAAATTTATAAATAAGGTTTTAGATGTAAGATATTTATGTCGAAGGACCGAATGATGGTGACACCTTAGGGGATGTGTCTACTCCTTTTTGGAGTTGTGAATAATAAGGTAAGCTACATAACAATTAAAAAACCAGTTTTCTCCTCATTATGATTTTTAATTTTATCCATAGAAAATCAAAAAGTGATACTCTGTCAAATACTACAGAATCAATTATTCTTACTTTAAATCATGATAATCAAATTTATAACAACTACAACAAACACCCCTTAAATGCATAATAACTTTTTCTACCAAAAAAATATATGTTAACTACAAAATTAGTATTCATTTTGGTGTATGGAATTTAATAACCTTCTTTGAAATGTACAATAATTTGTAACATTATTTATTTCAATAAATTTTGAAGTCAAAGATATATGTTTTTGTCATCATCATTATTGTACATTTGCTAAAACACGTCATCGTTATAAGTTATTGATTTATAAATTCTGATGTACAATATTATTGTATTCTTTTTAATTTGTTTAAAAAACTTTAAATAATTAACTAATAACATAGATTAATAGTATATTATCTTAAAATTATATTCAGTTTCTAATTAACTACTTTACCTTGACTTTGAATATTAAGCTAAACTATATGTTTGAACTTGCGTTATACCTAAAAGTATTTGATTTACCATTTAACTTTTATTTTAGTATATGCGTTTTCTTCATTTCTATTCTTATCAAAGAACATTTTAATATTTTATTTATAGTATCACATAAAAATTATCTTATTTTGAAACTGAGGTTATTGCAAAACCATGATATTTGAAAGTCTTCTAAAACCATGATATATATTCAGGAAAAACCATGCTCTTATCAATGAGTCATGACTCATTTTTGTCTTTCACAACAAAGTTTATCAATTTATCAAGTAAATGTTTTTGAAAATTTATTATTCAGTTAAAGGTCAAGGTTCAAGTCTAGTTAAAAACAAAATAACAAGTTAAAGAGCCGTGTAGAAAATGTATATGTTTAACTATATACAATTTAGTGATAAATATACAGTAAAAGTTATACAAATAAACTAAATATGATCGATGTATTTTAATATATTATTTCCCAATGTAATATTTCTTACATGTAAAATAACTTTACTAAATGGAGATTTGATAAACGATTTGTTGATCGAAAAAAACTTTTGGTACAAATTGCATGTAAAAAAATTACAATCAAACAAAATAATATAATTTTTAAACCAAAAAGATAACATGTAGCTACATCTACATATATATATATATAGAGAGAGAGATCTACAAAGAAGATGACCAGATGACACTTTAGATCTTTTTAGTCATGATTTCAAACAACAATCATCATGACTTTCTCCTCCACCACCACCACCACCAACTCTATCCTCCCTCTTACTCCGTCACAATCACTCTCCTGCACCACCACAATCATTACCCCTTCAATCCAACTTTTCTCATCCTCCACCAACCCCAATATAAACACGCAAAAGCAGACACATGGAGATCAAACTCTCTTGAAGATGACAAGAAACCCTAGTTTCTGCTCTTAATCCTCAACGCTAACACATTTTATATATGTGTCTATTTCTCTTTCTTTATTCTGGGGAATTAAGCCACTCGGTCCGATTAATGTTTGCTAGATCAAGCATCAAGCTTTCATTCCTGGGTTTTAGGTTTTTTTAGTGTTTCCAATATCTTCTTTTTCATATGTGTTTTTTTGTCGTTGATTTCTTCATTATGAACCCTAAAGTTCCGTTTGCTTTGCTTCTTGATCTTGGGTTCGAAGTATTTTAAATGAAGTAATTAAAGATAAAGAAACAAGAAAGTTTGTATTATTGCTATGTATGTCGAAAAGAAAGTTTGTTTCATAGGTTGTTGAGTTTGTTTTTAACGTGTATTAATGTTAATTTGCAGTGTACTGATTGCTGGTTTTGTTTTCAAGAATGTTTATTATTCTAAAACCATAAAATGTTTGATATCTACAGGGTATATATATTGTTTCTATTGCGGTTATATATTCTTTGCTTCCCCTTAATGTTTCTAAATAAACAAAATCATGAGATTTTTCAAATTTTAATAAAGATAGCAGTCATAGTTGATAGTACGATGATGTTAATTAAGAAAGACCCTTATCAAGTATCATTCACAAGAATCCACTCAAAGAACGAGGCTAATGTAATAATGCGTATTTATTTTTTGGTAAGCTATACAATGTGTTTTCTACGAGGGATAGTTTTCCTAAAAAATATTTACCGATTCATAGTAGTTACAAAAATTATTACCAAAACATAGTAAATTCTTTTTCTATCCAGATTTATTATTTTTCCTCTAATTTTAATTAAGACAAAACCTCGTAAATGACCTCTGAGATTTTCCAAAGTATGTAATATAGTCACAAAATTTAAAAAACCTTACACATACTCCATATATAATCTTTCGTATGTTTTCAAAACTTTTAACAAATAATCTTTTCATCGGCATAAAAAGAAAGGATAAAACAACTTTTATATCTTTTTCATTTATTTTTATAATTAACCTATAACAAAAACTTCAAGAATAATAAATAACCCCAAGGGACCTCTCTCTCTCTCTCTCTCTCTCTCTCTCTCTCTCTCTCTCTCTCTCTCTCTCTCTCTCTCTCTCTCTCTCTCTCTCTCTCTCTCTCTCTCTCTCTCTCCTGTAACTTAAACACACACTTATGCACAAAGTAAAACTAAAAGCACACTCTAGTTTGATAATCAACGAAAGAAACAATCAATTGAACAAGTTGTCCGATTTCCCTTAGGCAACTCGGTTTTGGTTTGGGAATGTCCACTTTTTTAAGAGGTGATGATCTGATATCCATTTTAGTTCTCCACATAGAGAACACTCTAGGAGTTTCACCTTCCAATTTGTCCACTTTTGATGACAATAAAGACGCAAATTCTTCCACTTCCTATTCTCATTCGTTCATAAACAATTTGGCAAGTGAAGTCGAGCAAGCTTCAACGTTTCTATTTACAGCTTCAAGATCTACCACATCTTGATTCAATAGATCACGGTTGAAAAGAAGAAAACATGTCGGGGCTTCGAAAGCGATATCATGGAATGAAATTTCTTCGTCTCCAAGCACGATTCAGTGGGTTATTCATGATGTAAAGATCACAATAGGGGTGGAGGGTATGGGTTCGATTTCAGCGGGTGCGAACATTAAGGTTGTTTGGTTTCGTCCTTTTGTTTCTCTCTCACTCCCCACCAGATGCAGCTCCATTGTGAATGTGGTGATTAAGATTCCCACATGCAAATCATTTTTCTTAAAACAGGAGTTTGAGACCCACTTACCCACCTGTAATTTTTTTTTTCGCCTAAAATCAAGTTCGAGACGAATCTGTGATTTTTTTCTCGCCGGAAAATCATAGTCGACACCTATTGCTTAATGTTCGGACTTTGGAGACATTTGGTTAAACTGAAAGATTTTGTATTTGGGTAAAGAAAAAATCAATGGAAAACCACTTTCAAGAAAGTAAAAGAATGATTTCAGATGATATATATATATATATATATATATATATATATATATATATATATATATATATATATATATATATATATATATATATATATATATATATATATATATATATATATATATAGAGAGAGAGAGAGAGAGAGAGAGAGAGAGAGAGAGGTCCCTAGGGGTTATTTATTTATTTATTTATAAATTAGTTTTAATTAAAGAAAATCAAAAAATTTATCTAAAAAGAAATAATTTTTTTATGTGGGTGGGATATTATTTGTTAAAAAGTCTAGAAACCATAGTAAGTATTTTTTAAAAGTTTTGAAACCATATAGACCATCTGTGAGGTTTATTAAACTTAGGGACTATACCCCAGATTTTGGAAACCTATATGGACCATTTATGATGTTTTTGATGGGTTTTGAACATAACAACAATCCTATGGTGCACATATAAACCCTAAAGCTTTGGATCTAGTTTTTCTAATTGTACATGCAATAATCATCCAAAGCTTATATACCCTAATCTAGCATGCTTATTTCGAAATTGACATAATAAACAAGTTAGAATGATACCTTTCTTTGTAGCTTGAACATCTTCAACCTTAGAGAGCTTTACTATCACAAGTATAATACCTCTAATCGTTTACAAACACCAAGAAGCAAGTTGGAAGAGTATAAAAGAGAGGCTAGGGATACTAATTTTCGGCTGGAACTCTTCTTAGGGTTTCTAGTGGCCGAAAATATGATGCCCCAAGGGTTCCTTATATAGCTGGAGAAGTAGGGTTTCAGTCAAATACCTAATCCGGTTGCTTAAGCCCCAAGCAGCCCATATGATCCTTCCAGAACACCCTATGGACGAATTCTATGTGGGCTTCCACAAGAATTTCGTCCATCCCATAACTTAGGGATCCACAGCCCATTTTACAACTATCTTATAATTACAATATTAGTCCCCTTAATTTAATTAACCTCTTTTGACCACAAAATTAATTCTAAATTAATTCTTGACCAATATCAATTAAATAATATGATTTCTCTTTTAATACATTACTCACATAATATATTAATAAATCATAATTAACCTCTTTCTCCATAATTCATCCAATCAAGTTGCTTTGGTGAAGACACCTAAAAGGACCATGCTACTATCGGGTCAAGTGCATACCAATTATAGTTATGGGCTTAGACACCTAATCCAACAGTCTCTCACTTGGATAAGTCTAATAACTATAAATGCAAGTACGACTTCAAAATCCGATTAGCAATTGTAGCTCTTAAAAGCTGCTGTCGAACTCTGACACATCCTTTAGATAAGGGATCGTATAGTCCTCCGTTCTCAAGATATCGTGTGGACAAATACGTGGAACATAGTCATACTTATTGTCTAACAGTTTGTTTCCTGATTTCCGATTTGTCTGACATAGAACTAAATTGAACACATCAACTTAGTCCTGACTGGGCCCAACACATAATTCAAACCAAATCATCAAGGGGCCCAAGATATCGCTTTTAACCTCGTAGGATAAAAGGAAAATATAAACTTCAACTTATATGCTTGTACTATTTACTCATCAAATCATACACAACAATACGTTTTATAACATCAAGTTACTGATGCGTTTACGTATTATCAATGCACAACCGACTCGTAAACAACAACTCATAAATCTAGGTTTAAAGACTATATGATATTGTCGTCTCACAATCACTCGTGATTAAATTCCATGAAGTGATTCATGTGAGCGTGGATTTAATCTAATACTCAAATCTTATTTCAGAAGCACTCATGCACGTTGCAACAAACTTTTGCTATGTCTAAACGCTCTAGACAATCTATAAGCCAATTCATGACAGTCTTCTTTCATACTTACTTCCAACGTATGATCGACTGTGGATAGTTTAAATAATCTTATTATTTAGTAAGTCAAAATATGCAAAGTGAAACAATAGTAAATAATTAACACAAGACAGTAAGATTACTTATAAATAATACTCGTTTATTTAATCATCAAATGTTAATTATGATTTATCTATTACATGTTTATAAAAGCTATCTAATCACCAAAACTAATATCGTCCTTCAGCCCAATACTCCTAGCATGCTGCAAGTGCTTAACCTTACTCAGTCCCTTCATAAGAGGATCTGTTGTGTTATCCTCTGACGATACCCTCTTCACTGCGAGGAGTCCCTCTTCTACCCGATGTCTAATAAAGTGATATTTTCTGTCGATATGCCTGGATCTGCCATGATCCCTCAGTTCCTTGGTTAAGGCGACCGCACCTTCGTTATCACAGAAAATCTCCATAGGCTCCTTTATGGCAGGTACAACTCCAAGGTCTCCGATGAAGTTCTTTAGCCATATCGCCTCCTTCGACGTTTCGCTCGCTGCTATGTACTCTGATTCGCATGTTGAATCAGCTACAGTCTCACTCTTAGAACTTTTCCAAGTCACTGCTCCTCCATTCAGGGTAAACACCCAGCTCAACTGAGAGCGGAAATTGTCTCGGTCGGTCTGAAAACTGGCGTCACTATACCCTCGTACTCTCAAGTCATCACTCCCACCGAGGATAAGAACCCAATCCTTAGTCCTCCGCATGTACTTAAGAATGTTCTTTACCACAGTCCAATGAGCTCTTCCATGATTCCCTTGATATCTGTTGACCATGCTCAAAGCGAAGGCCACATCAGGAAGAGTACATGTCATAGCATACATGATTGAGCCAATTGTAGAAGCATAAGGTACTCTACTATCTCGACATCGGTACTCGGGCTTTGAGTCTTACTCAAATTGGTATTACTTTGGATTGATAACTCCCCTTTCTTGGAATTCTCCATGCTAAAACATTTCAATACTTTATCCAAGTAAGTACTTTGACTAAGTCCTATTAGTCTCTTACTCCTATTTCTCAATATCCTTATCCCTAGAATATAACCAGCTTCTCCGAGGTCCTTCATAGCGAAGCACTTCCCAAGCCAGGACTTAACCTCTTGCAAGGTTGGGATGTTGTTTCCTATGAGCGGTATATCATCCACATACAAAACGAGAAAGCTTACTATGCTCCTACTAGCTTTGACATATACACAAGACTCATCCTCGCTTCTCGAGAAACCAAACTTTTTGACTTTCTCATCGAAACAAAGATTCCATCTGCGAGATGCTTGTTTCAATCCATTAATGGATTTCTCAAGCTTACACACTCTAATAGGGTGCTTCGCATCGAAAAAACCCTCTGGCTGACTCATGTAAACATTCTCAACCAACTTTCCATTAAGGAAAGCGGTTTTGACATGCATCTTCCATATTTCATAATCATGAAATGCAGTTATGGCTAGCATAACCCTTATAGATTTAATCTTTGCTACTCGTGAGAAGGTCTCATCATAGTCAACTCCTGGAGTTTGAATAAAGCCCTTCGTAACCAATCACGCCTTATACGTGTGTACTTTCCCATCCATGTCAGTCTTCTTCAAGATGATCCATTTGCACCCGACCGTCTTACAAATGGTGCATTGTCAACCAAGTTCCAAACTTGATTGTCATACATGGACTGAATCTCGCTGTCCATAGCCTCTTTCCATTTCGCAGACTCCGGGCCTACCATGGCTTCCTTGTGGTTGTTAGGTTCATCCAAATTTATTAGTGTACTATCATTAATGGACATATCACCCTCAGCATTTATATGGAAACCATATAATACAGGTGGAACACTAACTCCACTGGAATGTCTAAGAGGTAGGGAATCGTAATCGGTTCAACAAGAGTTTCCTCCTCGGGTTGAGCGCCAGTGTTAGAGGTTCCTTCTTCGCTTTATTTTTAAAGCTCATCACGATCAATTTGCCTCCCACTGTCCTCTTGGCATATGAGTTCTCTCTCTCGAAAAACCCTTCTCCTTGCAACAAAGAAAACATTGTCACTCAGTCTATAGAAGAGATATCCAAAGGACTTCTACGGATAGCCGATGAAAATACACCACTCACTACGAGGTTCGAGCTTGTCGTGTGTCTCTCGTCTTACGAAAGCCTTGCAACCCCAAACCTTGATATGTGCCAACGAGGGAACCTTCCATGTCCACATCTCATGAGGTGTTTTGGCAACCTTCTTAGTTGGGAATAGATTAAGGATATGTGTGGTAGTCTCTAAGGCATACCCCCAAAATGAGATCGGTAACGAAGCTCGACTCATCATGGAACGAACCATGTCCAACAAGGTTCAATTCCGCCTCTCAGCTACACCATTCAACTGCGGTGTCCTAGGTGGCGTTGATAGTTAGTTTTGTTTACTTCTTTTTATAGTTTATTTTAGCATATTTCATTCATAATTTAGATAATTTCCATGCATATTTTCCCTTTTGTTATTTTATGACTATTTCGGGTACTTTCGAATCTTGTGAGCATAATTGCAGGTTTTCGGGTCTAGCGGAGCTGGAGTGTTCGGGACGTATGGGAAGCGATGAGATTTGGTAGACAAAAATGATGTTAGGCTTGGTGATTGTGGAGATGATGCATGGAGCGAGCTTGATGGTTATTTGAAGGCTTGGAGAGAAATAGACTTTAAATTTGCAAGATGCGGGAGTTTATTCAAGCTTGCATAGATTGTTAATCGGGAGAGTGCACGAGCTTTGGAGGATTTGGAGAGGTCAAATTGGGCTTAAAATGAAGAAAAACTTGAAGAAAATGGGCTAGGAGGTGATTGGATTCGATCTGGGCTAAGTGGGCTAAGCTATGGAGGCCCAAAACCTCAAAGATGTTACATCCAGGGACCACCCGCGCAACCCACCCGCGCAACAGCACGCGGGTCGCGCAAGGCTCTGCAGGGGTAATTTCGGAAATCCATTTGGAAGGCTATTTGTGGAAGGTTGGTGCCCATCTTTTGGAGACTCTTAGACATCCGATTTTTGGAGATTCTCTCTGGAGTTTTGAAGACTTTTGAAGGCCAAGAACACTTGAAGAACATCATATTTTTACCTCTTGATTCTTGCTTAATGTTTGGTACAATTTTCACTAACTTTGTTTCTTTGTGTTTAGCCATGCTTGGCTAAACTAATCTTGGTTGACTTTTGGTTAATCCTTTGAACTTTTGTTGAATGTTGAAGAATCCATAAACATGTTCTTAAATCTTTATGGGAATGTTTTGTGTTTTAACATCTTATCACTACTTGTATGTTTTAGTTCATGAGTTTAAATATGTTTGTGGTGATTAGTTGGCTAATTTCTTGATTAAGTAAAGGATCTTCAAATTAGCAAGCAACAAATGATTTTTGTGTTGTTTTTGCTTCACACAATCATAAAAACATTTCCTCCAACATGGTGGTGAAAGCATTTGACCCCTCTTGGATTTGGTGACTTTTTGGTTCTTAATGCTAGTTGACTTTCACTAATTACATGCTATTTGGAATTAGTGACTTTGACTAAGGAAATTGTTATGAGCTTCTCTAGCCATTTCAACAATTAAGAAAAGTCTAGGTAATCTCAAGCTCCTTGGATTACTATAGCCAAATTAAGGATTTAAATCAAAGTATTGCACCATTGGATTCTAATGATATGTTCATCAAAAGTCAAAGTGAGGAAACTTTAAGTCAACCATCTCTCCCTCATTGGTTTTACATCAAACTCTTATTTTTGTTGTATTTGTCTATTTAAATCATAGTTAATTCTAGTTTGTTTCAAGTATTTCAAAACAACAAAACCCCCCATTTTATTTTTATTGTCATTTTACAAGTATTTTTACAAAGAGATTTTTCATAGAGTTATAAATTGAACCAATCTCCGTGGATTCGATCCCTTTACCACTATACACTATTTTAGTGTGTAATATTTAGGGTTATTATTTGTGTTGGCCTCGACAACCACCAAATTTTTGGTGCCGTTGCCGGGGATTGGTTTTGATTTAATCAGTTTGTTTCTCTATGCCTAGATCTCATTGTGCAGGTACTCTAATTTAAAATCCAGAAATTAAAAAAAAAAGAGTATGGTTCGGAAATGAATACTACTTGCACCGAAGACCAACTTTCTGAGCTAGCTCAGTTAGTTATGATGATTGAAAGTGACCAAAGTGTGCAGTCCACACCTCTTCTTTGTGATTTTTGCGCCCAAAATGGACATCATTCCGACATGTGTCCATATTTACAAGGAGAATGGGAAGAAGTGCAAGAGAAAGGAAGCTACTACTGGTCAAACCAATGGAGTTATGATCAGCCTCAACATGATCAATGGTGGGACAACAACCATGTTTGGGGAAATAACCATTACCTAAACCCATACCAAACATGGGGAAATAACCAATACCAACCAACTCCACTGTTCCAAGAACCCTATCCTTACCCTCCTCAACAAACTGAAACACCAAGCATGTCCTTAGAGGACATTGTGAAAAGCATTGCCACTTCTACCCAAATTTTCCAGGAAACAACTCAAGCTAGCCTCAAAAGCTTAGAGCAACAAATAACACAAATTTCTCAATCATTGAGTATAGTGGAATCTCGACACAAATTACCATCTGAAGAGAGCCCATGTCATAACGCATGTTGCATTCCTTTGAAAGATGAGAAAATTTTTGATGGCCCAAGAGTGTTATATGAAGAAGAGGAGGAAGAAATAGAAGTGGAAGAGGTTGTTAAAGAAGAAGAAGAAATTGAAAAAGCTGACAATGAAACTATAGAGGAAGTGATATGGGTTAATGAAAGAGAGGTTGAGCCGCCCACTACCATTAAGAAACTAACTCCATTAGTAGACCAACCACAAGAGATGGAAGCGATAAATTTGTCGGACTCTTCAAAGGATACGTATCACAAGAAAGAAGACGCCCAACTGGTCACCTACTCAAAAACCATGTCAAAGAAGGAAGAGTTGGTCACCTTAATGAACAAGTACAAGAAAGAATATGGTTGGATGATTGCTATTATCAAAGGTTTGAGTCCGATATGGTTCTCCCGTAAAAAGAAAGTCAAATACAAGAAAAGAGTCTCAATGGAGGTGTGGAAATTAAAAAATGTCGACACGGGGAAAATTTACAAGGTTAATGGACATCGATTGAAGCCATTCAATGAAGTTTTTGATTCAAATGTCCAAGATGTCGTCCATTTGGACGCCCCAAAGTGTTAAAGTGAAGTTTGGAGGCGTCTCGCCAAAGACGTTAAAGAATGACATTTTTGGAAAGCATTGTGTTTTTGTGTTTTTAATTTGAATAAATGAGTTTGGAAGATATTTTTGGGATTCAAAAGAGTTGTTTTTGAAGAAATCAAGAGTTTCTAGGTGTTTGGGGCTGTCCGAAGCAAGAACGGGTGAAAAACGAAGAAAAATGAAGCGAAAATGAAGATCAGCATCAGCGGGTTGCGCGACCCGCGTGCTGTTGCGCGGGTGGGTTGCGCGGCCAGGTGTGATGAAGCGACATTGGCCCAAGACTTAACTGCAAGGTCTGCGCGACCCGCGTGCTACTCTGGGCGACCCGCGCACTGTGCTGGGCAATTTGGGCTATTTTTGGCTATTATTTGATCAAGTGTTGACCAAAGGTTTTAATGAGTTGACCTTTTGACTTTTCTTGACCAACATTGACCGAAATTGACCCTTTTTGACCCATAGATTAAAATGTTCAGCTTCCCTTTTTCTTCATTTAATTATCTTGACCTCCCACTCCATTCCTCTTATATAACCTTCCAGCACCCACCTCGTCGGAAAATTCAAGATTGTCGGAGTTCTACTGGTCGTAATTTCACGAAACCACCGCCACAAACATCTCCCGTCATCCAATCCTCCGATTTAGGTCATTTTTGCCCTTACCTTAAGCATTGAGGACAATGCTTGTTCTTAAGCTTGGGGTGGGGCATTTCATTTTCCTTTTATATTTTTTTTTCATGCATTTTTAATTAGGTTGCATAACATTTTAGATTTAAGCTAATTTTCATTCATTTTTTTTAAAATCCAAAAAAAAATTATTTTTTCTTTTTCACCTTTTATATTTTTGCATAACATTTAGCTTAGGCATTAACATTCATGCATTTTTGTTGTGTGTTTATTCTCACCCCTGGATGCCATGGAATAGGTTCACAGTTATTGTATCATTATTGGTCCAGGATCTTGTTGTTATCTCACCCATCGAACGGGGACCATTAGCTGCAGTTTGGGATCTCATACTTGGGATCAGATGCTGGTAGCTTAAAGGGGTAAGTGATCATGGACAGGTAGTTTTCATGAAGAATTATGCATACAATACTAATGACTGTAGGATATACTATAGCAATGGATGTCTTAGCCTTGCGGTCACTACCGCCGAGAGGATCACACTTGATCATGTTTGAACCATTAGGATGAAGCACTAGTGCTTGTCCCCGAGTAGAATCCATATCCGGTCTCTTTATATCACCATATCTTTTTGCGATTTTCTTAGGATTTTGGAGAAGTCTTTTAGTCTGCATGTGGACATTTTCATTATTTTTGAAAAAAAAAATCACAAATTTGAAGAGGAGCTTACATTATATCTTTATGCTCCACACATGGTCATTTTCTCGCTTAGACCATTCGGATTATATTACTACCCTTTCGGTTCCACTTACACACTTTAGGGACCAAATTTTGAGTCAAAGGGTTGTTATTACATTACCTTCAAGTATAACAAAAAAAAAACAAAAAAAAAAAAAGGGGCAGGCAAATTCCCAGCTGCAGAAATCTGAGAAGGGTGACCGGTTCAATTATTGAACTAAATCTTCCAACATTTTGGTCACCCGACGTTTGATATTCATTTATTTAGGTATGTTTTATTGTATATAGATCGAGTTGTTTTTCGCAAATTGGTGATGTTAGGGAGACTGTCGAGTCAGATACTACGGGAGGTTTGGGCCAACACCAAGTGATCCGATTCCTACAACGGTGCCCGAGCGATTAAACCTAGTTACACATGAGAGAAACCGGCAAACGTGAGATCAGAGTGTACATTTAAAGAAGAGCTCCACCCGAGCCCATCCAGCTGCTTTCTCCCTACTACAGATATTCTTCATTGTATGCATGTTCCATTGAGGCTACGACTGCTCATCCCTCCTTACTCACCTAAAGGAGTTGTCCTGGCTATGGTTTATGGTACCATTGTCATCGGATGAAAAATTCCTGAGGTAATAGCAAGATCAATTCTGACCATGTTGACTAACGGTGATCAGGTTCTGCGGCTCTATCCATTCTTTTTATTTTCTCTAGGATAGTTCATCCCAAGTTCATTTTAGTCTTGTCTTACTTGAGGACAAGTAAGGTTTAAGCTTGGGGTGATTTGATAGTTAGTTTTGTTTACTTCTTTTTATAGTTTATTTTAGCATATTTCATTCATAATTTAGATAATTTCCATGCATATTTTCCCTTTTGTTATTTTATGACTATTTCGGGTACTTTCGAATCTTGTGAGCATAATTGCAGGTTTTCGGGTCTAGCGGAGCTGGAGTGTTCGGGACGTATGGGAAGCGATGAGATTTGGTAGACAAAAATGATGTTAGGCTTGGTGATTGTGGAGATGATGCATGGAGCGAGCTTGATGGTTATTTGAAGGCTTGGAGAGAAATAGACTTTAAATTTGCAAGATGCGGGAGTTTATTCAAGCTTGCATAGATTGTTAATCGGGAGAGTGCACGAGCTTTGGAGGATTTGGAGAGGTCAAATTGGGCTTAAAATGAAGAAAAACTTGAAGAAAATGGGCTAGGAGGTGATTGGATTCGATCTGGGCTAAGTGGGCTAAGCTATGGAGGCCCAAAACCTCAAAGATGTTACATCCAGGGACCACCCGCGCAACCCACCCGCGCAACAGCACGCGGGTCGCGCAAGGCTCTGCAGGGGTAATTTCGGAAATCCATTTGGAAGGCTATTTGTGGAAGGTTGGTGCCCATCTTTTGGAGACTCTTAGACATCCGATTTTTGGAGATTCTCTCTGGAGTTTTGAAGACTTTTGAAGGCCAAGAACACTTGAAGAACATCATATTTTTACCTCTTGATTCTTGCTTAATGTTTGGTACAATTTTCACTAACTTTGTTTCTTTGTGTTTAGCCATGCTTGGCTAAACTAATCTTGGTTGACTTTTGGTTAATCCTTTGAACTTTTGTTGAATGTTGAAGAATCCATAAACATGTTCTTAAATCTTTATGGGAATGTTTTGTGTTTTAACATCTTATCACTACTTGTATGTTTTAGTTCATGAGTTTAAATATGTTTGTGGTGATTAGTTGGCTAATTTCTTGATTAAGTAAAGGATCTTCAAATTAGCAAGCAACAAATGATTTTTGTGTTGTTTTTGCTTCACACAATCATAAAAACATTTCCTCCAACATGGTGGTGAAAGCATTTGACCCCTCTTGGATTTGGTGACTTTTTGGTTCTTAATGCTAGTTGACTTTCACTAATTACATGCTATTTGGAATTAGTGACTTTGACTAAGGAAATTGTTATGAGCTTCTCTAGCCATTTCAACAATTAAGAAAAGTCTAGGTAATCTCAAGCTCCTTGGATTACTATAGCCAAATTAAGGATTTAAATCAAAGTATTGCACCATTGGATTCTAATGATATGTTCATCAAAAGTCAAAGTGAGGAAACTTTAAGTCAACCATCTCTCCCTCATTGGTTTTACATCAAACTCTTATTTTTGTTGTATTTGTCTATTTAAATCATAGTTAATTCTAGTTTGTTTCAAGTATTTCAAAACAACAAAACCCCCCATTTTATTTTTATTGTCATTTTACAAGTATTTTTACAAAGAGATTTTTCATAGAGTTATAAATTGAACCAATCTCCGTGGATTCGATCCCTTTACCACTATACACTATTTTAGTGTGTAATATTTAGGGTTATTATTTGTGTTGGCCTCGACAACCACCAGGCGTCAATTGCGAAACAATTCCACATTCCTTAAGATAGTCGTGGAACTCGATACTAAGATACTCACCACCTCGATTGGATCGGAGCATCTTTATCTTCCTGCCCATCTGATTCTCCACTTCTTGCTTAAACTCTTTGAACTTTTCAAAGGTTCCTGACTTATGCTTGATTAAGCAGATATACCCATATCTGTTAAAATCATCAGTAAAAGTCACATAGAAGCGGTTCACATCCCTTGTGGTGGATCTAAAGGGGCCACATACATCCGTATATATGAGATCCAATAAACCCTCACCCCTTTCACAAGTACCAGTGAAGGGTGACTTGGTCATCTTTCCAAGAAAACAAGATTCTCATATGTCATCGGACCTAAGGTCAAATGACTCCAAGACTCCATCCTTTTAGAGTTGGGGTATGTGCTTCTTGTTGCATGTCCAAGACGACAATGCCACAAGCATGCTTTGTCCAAACCATTGGACGAATCGATTTGCAACATATTATTTCCTAAGTTGTCTACAACCATCACAGTTTCATATATACCATTACAAGGCAATGCTTCAAAATAGAAAGTACCATTCAAGAAAGCATTAATAGAACAAATTTCATTATTAAACGAAAATCTAAAACCTTGTTTATACAAACCATGAAAAGAAATAATGTTTCTCACCAAATTAGACGAGTAGCAACAGTTATACAAGTCTAAACCTAACCCACTACTAAGTAATAAAGAATAAACTCCATCCTTGGTGACAGGCGACACGTTCCTATTCCCCAAGATCAGGTTCATCTTCCCATGCTCCGCATCCTTACTTTTTCGTAGACCCTACAAATCAGAACAAATGTGAAAACCACATCCTGTATCAAGGACCCAATAATTAGCATGTGATGAGGTGTTAGATTGAATAGTGTAAATACCTGCGAAGGTGGGCTTTATCTTCCCATCCTTGATGTCATGCAGATACTTCGGGCAGCTTCGTTTCCAATGCCCTTTCTCACGGCAGTAGAAGCACTCTGCTTCCATTTGGGTTGGTAGAGGGGGCAACAGAACCAACTTTGGTCCCACTAGAAAAGGATCCATCATGGGACTTTCCCTTGTGGCTCTTAGAAGGAGCCCTCCTCTTCTTCCCTTTTTCCTTGCCCAATAGCCAAGACAGGGGCAGCAGTGGTAGGAGTAGATGCAACATCTTTGCCTTTTAGACTACTCTCAGCAGTCCTTAGCAGGCCTTGAAGCTTGCTCAGAGTGACCTCCTCCTTGTTCATATGATAGGTCACACGAAACTGGTCATAACAAGGAAGCAACGAGTATAAAATGATATCTATGGCCATCTCCTCATTGAAGTTGACATTCAACTTCAGCAAGCGGTCCACAAACCTTTGCATTTTCTACAAGTGGGATGTGATGGACTCTCCATCCTTCATTTTGGTAGTGATCATCGAGGCAATGATCTCATAACTCTCCTACCTAGCACTTTGATGGTACATTTCCATCAAATCTTGGTGCATCTCGTATGGGTAGTAGTCCTCATAGGACGTTTAGAGTTCAACAGTCATTGTAGCGAGCACGATGCAATGGACCTTTGTTGTGTCCCTTTCAAGATCCTCGTAGACAGCAATTTGTTCGGGAGTAGCAGAATTTTGGTCAATCTCTTTCAACTCCTTGTCAAGAACATACTCTTTGTCCTCGTAATGTGTGACCATGCGAATGTTGCAGATCTAATCATTAAAATTGGATCCATCTAAGATCACCTTCCCACACAAGTTCATGAATGAGAATGAGCCAGAAGGGGTTGACCCAGAAGCATTGTTGTTTGGAGTAGACATCTGAAAAAAGAAAAGGAACAAAGTTTAGATTAGATAAAAATCCCCCAATTAAACACCCAAATGAGAAATTAGGGCTAGGATCCAACACAATTATTTACAATTCAGAAGAGGGATGTCGTAATCTAATTGCAAATAATTTGAAGGTAGGTAAATGACGATTTACCAATTTCCACCATGAAAAACGAAAAAGATTTTAAGTTTTAGATGAATTGAAATTCCTAGATTCTTTTGAGATTCATTGAAATTTTCAATGGCATGTTTAAATCTCGATTATTCCCTTCAAGTTTGTGACTGGGATACCGAGGATCACAAACAAGATGTGAATAACCATGCAAATGTGCTTCGTACTCTCGATGTCATTTATCACCTAACCAATGTGCTGGTTAGCCACACGCTCCATCAATCTATTATAAACATCAAGCCACCCTTTACCACCTTTGCTTGTCCCAAATTAGTGTGCTGGTTAACCACACACGCTCCACTAATGACTTGGCAAAGTGCAAAGTGCAATTTCATGGAATAACATACATTTTCACATTTTTCCTAAAGTAACTAAGATTGGGAATTTATAAAAACCTTTAGTTACTTTATATAATCATTATACTTACTAATGAGGAATTAGTTGTCCTATTCTACGCGTTCGGCTAACGACCCTCCACTAGTCAAGAGTGTGGTGGGTAAGAGTGGATACCCAATGACGGTCATTTTACAGGCCGCTTCCTTAAACACCCCTTATAGACCAGCTTTATGAATGAGGCCTACTAACGGTAAGATTGACTTGTCTTTATTCATATATATAACTATTAATCTTTTAATATTATAATAGTATAAGGGTTGAATTTTAAACTTTTAAAACTTTAGGGTTTTGAATTTAAATATTTCAAAATTAAAACTTTTTAATTAAAATTTAAATTCCAAAACTTGAGGGCAAGTTTTTGAAACTTTTCAAAACCTTCTAGATCAAATTAAAATAATTTAATTAATCAAACAATTTTCTATTATCTAAATTTGACCTAATTCAATTTATGGCAAGATAATTCACATCAAATAATACAAATAATTATCTTTATCATATAAACTAATAATTTTCTTATGGATTGACAATTATCTTCTAATTGGATTAAAATATACATTACCTAAACAGATAAAAATGAATTTTAATTAGAAAAATAATTTATGGTAATCCTCCAAATCCAATCTTAGCCAAAATCTCGAAAAAATGCATTCTGACTCGCTACCATGTCGTGGCAAGATATGCCACGTCGTGGTCATCAGGCAGATGCGAAATCAAAAAAAACTTTTGCTTTGAATAATTAAGCATAACATCAAATACAATAGAAAACAGCATAGGCTCTGAAACCACTGATGGGTTTTGAGCATAACAACAATCCTATGGTGCACATACAAACCCTAAAGCTTTGGATCTAGCTTTTCTAATTGTACATGCAATAATCATCCAAAGCTTGTAAACCCTAATCTAGCATGCTTATTTTGAAATTGACATAATAAACAAGTTAGAATGATACCTTTCTTTGTAGCTTGAAGATGTTCAACCTTTGAGAGCTTTAGTATCACAAGTGTAATACCTCTACTCGATCACAAACACCAAGAAGCAAGTTGGAAGAATATGAGAGAGAGAGGCTAGGGATACTAATTTTCGGCTGGATCTCTTCTTAGGGTTTCTAGTGGCCGATACCTAATCTGGTAGCTTAATCCCTAAGCAGCCCATAGGATCTTTCTAGAACACCCTATGGACGAATTCTATGTGGGATTCCATAAGAATTTTGTCCATCCCATAACTTAGGGATCCACAACCCATTTTGCAACTATCTTATAATTACAATATCGGTCCCCTAAATTTAATTAATCTCTTTTGACCACGAATTTAATTCTAAATTAATTCTTGACTAATATCAATTAAATAATATGATTTCTCTTTTAATATATTATTCACACAATGTATTAATAAATCATAATTAGCCTCTTTCTTCATAATTCGTCCAGTCAAGTTGCTTTGGTGAAGGCAACCCAAAAGGACCATGCTATTATCGGGTCAAGTGTATACCAACTATAGTTGTGGGCTTAGACACCTAATCCAACAGTAATCTTTAGTTAATCTTTTAACGTCTATAGTCACCTCCATTGTTTCTAGCCACAACCATTTTTCCTGACCACAACTATTTTTTTCAAGCCATCGATCATTTTTTATTTGCTGCCACAAAAACTAAATCTGAAACCCTAAGGATTTATGGGTTATAAGGATACTGAGACAACATTAAGGGACATTGGAAGCAACATAATTTTGATCCTTAATAGGCCTAAAAAATACATCTATGTACAACCTATCAATTACAACTTAATTATGTAAGAATACATACCTTTTGTACTCGTCGAAACCTTCATAGATCCTTGATTGATTGATGAGTGCTAAGATTTCAACGTAGGACTCCTATTTTGTAGTGCACCCTAGGAACTCAGAACAACAACAATTAACAACAACTAGTCCATCGAATGCATTGAATGAGGATACCAAAACCCGGTAATGTGGTAGTGTAGCCACCACACCGTGGTGTCAGGCTTTTGGTGGTTACCAGAGAAGAAGGAGGCAACCGAATTTTGCTTAGAGTCTTGTGAAAACTCATCATCTAATTTCGGTAAGAGACCCCTATATTTATAGGGTAAGATTTAAACCCTTAAAAGATAATTATCTAGTCACCTAATACTTATCCATATAATTGGTAATTATTTGACTACTTAGTTATTTTGTTTAATCCTCTAGAACATTCCAAAACTTGTAGATTTCATTTAATTAATTAAGTACTATTAATTAATTAACAAATCAAGTCCCTAAAATTTCCCGTGTCCTTTAGTGCTTATTTTTGTCCTTGCGTGTAACCCAAAAAGACCCTACTATTAATAATAATATTACTAATTATTGCCATTATGTCGTCACTATGGGTACCATTCTCCAACACTCCCACTTACACAAGTTACCAACACTATATTGTCTAATATTAATTAGTAATAAGTAGAGAGTATAAAGTTAAATGTATTTTCCGCACTTACAACATAGAGTCATGATATAGCCCTTAGATAAGTGAATACATATCCTTTTTTATCGAAGATATCTATATGAACGTGAGACATGAATATAGTCACTCTTAAATGTTCATGATTCTATTTCCCGATATTGACATGTGTCAACCAAAAGCAAACTGCATAATCGATCCATCAATTCAGTTTGAGCACGACCATGCATTTTAACATCAACACCAAATTATCGAGGGGTCCAAATATATTGAATCCAACTATTTAAAGAAAAAGTGAACAAATAAACTGACTACATAGATTCCACTTATGCCTCATGTCATATCTAGTCAAACAATATGTGATTTCCATTTATGAACAACGTTGGAGAGAAACAAAGACACAAAAGATTGTAGGAGAAAATCTCATGCATCTCCATTTGAAGAATAAATGTTGTTACCAACTTAGAATTACTTGGGATAGAATCCATGAAGTAATCTCTAATTGTGGCTTACTCCAACACCATAAAATCTCCATTTAAAGTACTCATGAGTATTGGTCGTAAACTTTGTTATGTGCATCCCATGGATAATCTACCACTGCTCCATGACAATTTTAAAGCATTAATTTCTTCTAGGAGTAGGACTAATTATGGATGTTTAAATAAATTAATATTCTGGAAGTGGTTATATACATGCAAAAGTGGAGCATAATGATATCCTAAATGAAATGACTGATCTCCATCAAATATTAAGGTCTCGACTTAATGATTGTCAAATCAAATAGTGACTTTTACTACTTCAGTTCCTAAATTTAAAACAAACTAAACTAAAAGTTCTCAAATTAATACACATGCAAATCTAATGTCATTAGATCTTTATTTGCATATTAAACTTGGTCAATGACTTTAGATTTAAGGATGGATTGGCAAGATTCACTTCAATTGACTATGATGTCCTCACAATTATGAAGGTACTTACTGAGTATATACCATGTGATCTTATGTGACTTGGGATCATTACTCAAGGTAAAGTCACCTTTTAGAGGAAAGAAACTTCAAGAGAATCATCAATGATTGAGTACAACACCGAGGTCATTGATGAATTTCTTTTAGTTACACAATTTTCCTTTGCAATGCAATATACTCTAAGCTTACTATCAAATCTACTTAGGTGTATTACTTGGTAATTTTCTAGGCTAATACTTTATTATTTATTCAGATCGTAAACTCTGACTGCTAAACGGAAATGTCTCTATTAGTAAGGAAATCACCATTAATGTAACTCATTTATTGATTTCTTCCATATTAAAAATATTATCTTTTTTGTCCTTTTAGGATTCCAAAGAATATTCTTGATTATTGATTCGTTGATTATAGCCAAAATGATCTTATATGACTTGTCATGCACAAGCCATACACGTTATTAGATCGAAAGCATGTTATAACTTTTACTGGCACGAATTTTGTAAGACTTCTGCAACTTGAGTTTTCCTGAGATTCCAAGTACTTTGGCTTAAATTAATGATTCATTTAGATCTATCCCCATGGAATCTAATTATGCTTTGCTATTTAGCCTATGTGTTTCACAACGAAACAATTCCTTAGTAAAGCTTTTATAATTAACTAAGTTAGGACACCATTCCCATTTCAATATAAGGGACAACATCGCTCTCACTAGCTTCGACATTTATATGGACTGTCTTTTGTTTCTCGTAATTCAAACTTTGAATTTCTCATCAAAGCAAATGATCCAGACCTGATATGCTTGTTGTAATCCATTAGTGGAATTCTCAAGCCTACATATCTTAAACAACCCATCTTGCTTTGAATATATGAATGTTCCTATTCACACATGTCATCTTTTACATATCAATATATACTATATGGTTTTAGTACCAAGTGTTGGATCAAATTCCAAACATACATAGACTAAATCTCATCCCTTATAGCTTCCTCCAATTTGGCTTATAGGGCCTTCCATAGCTTCCGATAGCTACTAGACTCTTATCATAATCTATCATTTACTCATTTCCCATGTGACATGGATTCAACAAGGTCCATGATATCGTCTATTAGATCTATGTGGAAGAGATAGATGGATGTCCTTTTTCTCAATAGGTTTTACCCTTTAATTAAGTGCTCGTTTTTTTTCCTTAGGCTCTTCATTTATTGATTCTTAAGTCTTATCAAGATCACTGTGGCTCCCACTAGTTCTTTTGGATATCACCTCTTTCTTTTGAAAGATTTCCCTTCTAGCAACAAATACTTTGTGCTCAAAGGGTTTCTAAAAACATTGTTGGGATGTCCAACGAAATAATCCATCTCAAAGAGCATTTAATAAGAAATTTTTTTAGTTTGTACAAGACCAAGGACTCTTGTAATACTTATTCATGGTATAAACCATGAACCGGTTTTAAGTACAATATAGTTTGTCACTTAAAAATCAGAAAATTATTTGTTTCTCAATCAAACTATATTGCTTATGTCGATACTTTGGTTTGAGACGAGTTGTGAAACTGTTTAACAATTTCATTAGACGATGGTTAACCTTTTGGTCAAGACTCTCACTATCCTATTAGATTCGAGTTTCTTATATTTTGTCCAATTGAGTTTGAACTTCGTTTTGTGACCAATCTGAATGGACAATTAGCGTGAACTAATTATAAAAATGATAGTATAATGAAGTGATTTGCTTATCATTTATCTAGATATTATGAGAAATCTATCAGACATAAGACTTGTGATCTATTGATTTCTAAAATTCTATCCAGTCGAATCTTTGGTGATGCACTTCTCATTCACAAAATCAAGACGGTGATGTAAACATTTGGATCAACATGCACCGTGGTTAATCTGAATGGTCTATTAGTGTAAACTAATTCCAAGATATGCTCTAAATGTTGGATGGTTCCAGTGTCATCATTCTTGATAAATAAGATTTGCATTTATCATAAGACTTATGGTCAAATGAATTCCAAAATATGATCAAAATAGATGTTTGGTAATGCAATTCTTATTCATATGTCCAACGGGATTGCTCCATATTTGTATTTATTACAACAATGAATCTCCATTGAACTATTATTACTATACTAGTTTCAAATATTGTATAACTTGCTTTTAAATAGAATAAATGCGAAATGTTTTATATTTAAATAAGCTAGAATTATCTTACGAAACATTTTATAAATAATTTCAATCATAAGACCATAAACTTATCATTTGAGAGAACACGTCGTCTTATGATCCTGAGGACAATATAGGGTCTCAGTTTGATTCCCTTGATCATAATTGCTTCTCTATGTTACAATATATTATTTCAAATTAGTCATTGTACATTTTTGCAAATGCGGGTACCCATCCTTTAGTAAAACACTCAAGGATTTAAAGTGATATTCTGACGGTGCTATGGATTCATTATTTTGATCATAGGATACACACTTAGAAGAATGAGTTGACTTTTGATCTTTAAATTAGTAGAGGCACTACTAGAATATAGACTTTTAATGACGCACGATTTACGACACGCGCTGATTTATGATACACAAAAGTGTGTGCCCTAAAATTATTGTCATATCTTCCAAAATTTGAAAGATATAGGACACGTATTTTTGCATATCCTAAAATTAGTCTTAAAAAAATACAGATTGCACTTTTCATAAAATGTCCGTCGTCAGATCATGTTGCTTTATAATTTTTTTTTATAAACGCGCGTCCATTCCTCTGTATAAGCAGCACCTAGGGCTTTTTTCACAATTCATTCCATACAAGAATGACAAGGGTTTCACTCATAATCACTTTCTCATTTTTCATTTCAACTATCAACGGAAAGCTAGGGTTCCATCAAAATCGCTCTCTGCAACGTCCGACGAAGGGATATTAAATAGTCATTGGAAGTAGAAAGAGTTAGGTCTATATCAATATATTTTTATGTACGTTCTTTCAGTCTATATGCTCGACTCAAACACCCCCAGAGTCACATCGTGATCTCTGTAACTCCATTATTAGCAGAATCAAATACCCCACCCTTCGCAGGAGACCCACCTCAATAGATCATTGTAAGTTTTCATTCTTGTTGCTTTTCTATTCTTCATCTTCCTTTCAATTATTCAGTGTTCTTCTTATATTATGTAATTTCTTATCCTCGTGATCTCTGGAGTCCCTTTCTGTAAAGGTAAAATTGGTATACGCTTAAGGAAGGATTTAAGGCTGAGTTAGTGTTCTTTTTATATTATTCACTTTCTTTTCATCAGGGTTTCTCGTATTATCCATTCTTTCCTCTTCATCTTTTCATTGGTGTTTTTTTTCTGTAAAATTTGATTTTCTATGTTTTAGGAAATGTAATAGTTGCGTTTGGACTTCAAAAATGAGGAATTTGTTTTTATATCCTTATCTGACTTTAGTGGAATGTTCCTTATCTGAGGAATTGGAAAAATATAGAGGTTCATGGTCAACAAGGTAATGGTGATAATGGCTAACCATTTTAATCCTAGGTGGAGAAGGTTTCTGGGTATTTGGTTGAAAATTATGGTCTTTGGTTTGCAGGAACTCTAGATTAAAGATATGATTTTCTTTGTTGTTGGAGTTTTAAACTTAAGTGTGTTCTTTAATGCCCTTATCTGTAAAACTTGATTTTCTCTGTTCTAGGTCTTCTATCATCTTTTAACTCTTTATTTTACTCTATTTCTTTAGGTTTTTTTTGTTATTGAGACGTGATTTTCAGCTGTAAATCACATATGATGTATGAACCAGTGTTTTTATTTCTTTTTTTTCTTGTCCCAATATTACCCTGTCTCCCTCTTCATCTCTTGGGATTTACAGTGTTTTTTTTTTCTGTCAAATCCAATTTCCAGTGTTATTTTAATGTTTTTATTTTTATTTTTTAATGATCTTTAGATTATAGAATTTGAAGAAGAGAAAAAGGGATTGATAACAAAACTACAGGTAATTACATTCTTTACCATTGTGGCTGTGAGTAATCTTTACCTTTTAAAATAGTTTCCTCAATTTTTTTTATTGATTTTATAACTTTTTTAGGTTGAAGAGAAGATCTGCTTGGTACCTGACAAATGTATGTACAGTAAGTCAAATTCTAGAACTTTCTCTGTACGTGATCATATAACTTTCTCTACTACTATCTTATCGCATGCTTTGTTTCTTTCATGATGAGAGGTTGGTATCTATAACATTTGTGGTTAAACTTATTTTTGTGCATCATTTCTAGTAATTTGATTTAAACTTTCGCACTGTTACATGTTTTACTTTTGTGAGTGGTGTGTGGTTATAGACTTAGGGTGTGTTTGTTTTTTTAGTAGAAGTGCCGGCGAGTAGATGTTTTACAAAAAGACTTTGTTTTTTAGAAGATAATATACTCCAAAACGACTTTTTTGGCCACTTTTCCCAAAAGACCTAAAAATAACGCTTTTGTTTCCAAAATACATATCTAACCTGCATTTTATTCTCATGCCTTCATCTGCTTCCTTTTCGTTGACTGTGCCTCTTTATTCCTCCTGCTTGCTGCCACCCCCGGCATTCCTTCTGGCCTTCACTCTTCACCGACTTTCTCTCCTCGTTGCCACCTCCGTTGCTCCATGTCACCACCTTCGTCGCTGCACTTCGCTGGTATATATATTTTGCCCTTTTCTCTTTTAATCCTAGTTTTTCCCCAAATCTTTCTCCATTCTTATTTTGATGTTTGGTGGTTGAACATTGCTTGTTTTAGTTCACTATGCACAATTTAAAGTCTCGTGTTGAATCACATTTGTAAAATTTGTAAAATCTGCTATAAGTACCCAAAAAAACTCCCAAATCTTTTCTATGTACACACATTTTGAGTGTCTCCTTGAGTTTTCATGTGAATATTACAAATTCTTGAGTTTTTTTATCTGTTGTGTAAGATTTTTTCCAAGGTTAAACTTAGTTAAAATAAATAACATTTTTATATTCATAGTTGAAATGTTTTTTTTTTAATTTGTTATTTATTTTTGCATGGTGATTCGAACAGACTTTTTGTTACAGTCTAAACTGATTGTTCTTAATCTTGTGATCCGATCTGAACCACATTAATTAAGCAGTATGTTTCACTTCTTGCAATTATTTATTAAGAGGGTTTTCCATTTATACCATTTATGCCCTGTTAAAAATTTGAAATTCTGTGAAGCCCTTTGTGCTGTTGATTATTTATTGTTGATAAACTATAATATATCTAATCTACCACTAGCTGCACTAGAGTAAAAACGGTTACCAATTTTGTATATTGGCTGCTAATATTGATCCATGGTCTTATGTTCTTTATAACTTGTTACTTGTCAGTGCTCCGGTGTTAATAATGGTTTTGTCTTGTATAGCATCAGGGCCATGTGTGGGTAGGATTTGGAGCGGAATTGAGTTCATGGTTCAATTCATGTGAGTCGGCTGCAAGGGAAATTTCCTTTTTCTTCATAGAGACATTTTCAGGTTAAACTATCATCATAATTTAATGTTTCCATGTTAATGGCTTATTGTGTTATTATATTATAAGTTTACAACTAAACAATACTTGATAGAAATATGAGTATCTCACATAACAAGGGCAATTGAGTCGTTCTACATACACGAGTTGCCGAGATATGTGAAATGAATTAATAATCGGATATTAGAAGACACTTATTTAAAAAAAATGAATGATTGATCCATTTTAAGGAAATTGATGGTTGAATGTACATGTCAGGATAGAAAAGAGACAAAAGATATGACAGGAAAATGTCAATAAATTATAGAACAATCATTTGGACTAATAGTAAATGTGTTTTATAATGGCCTTTAACAGATTTATCTTACCTTGTTCGTTGCTTTGTGTTTGAAATAAGTTTCTTAGCATCTCTGGTTTCAATTCTCTTGGGCAGCATTTGCTACTTTGGAAGGTGGTTATTGCCTTATCTTCATCTCTCATATCTATACAAACAAATAATATTTGATTTAATTTGTTAACCTTTTCATTTAGCTCACCCTTTTTATATTTTGATTTAGTCAGCAAGTAAGTTATTGGGGTAGTTAATGGAGTTTTAGTATCTGACATCATAATTTCCTTTTCAGCTCTTGTGGTAATTTTAATAATTTTTTTGGTAAATCCATGGTAATGAGAATGGTGATAATGAGATTTTTCATAATTTGTTGACTGTTGATATATTAGGCAGTTGCAGGTGGAGATTTACAGTGGGATGCTCTTTTGAAAGCTAATTTGCAAGCTAATCCCACAAGTATACCTCTTTTGTTTATCTGGTAATAATTTCATTTCTTACTTGAGTACATATAATGTTGTTTCCATCATAATTAATTAAATCGTGTTCTTTTAAGAATGTAGTGCCTGTTCTTTGTACAAATCTGGAAGGAGACCTATCAATAATAAGGTGATCCTTATAAATGTTTAAATTACGTATATATCCTTCTAAATATGTAAAATTCACATTTATATCCAAATTTATATTTTAATTAGGATTAAATCAATTTAATATTAAAAAAACTTATTTAAATATCAAAATATCATTTGCTATTACTAAAATACCCTTTCTTTGTCTTTTATATATATGTTTCTGAAACTCCATTGAAGCTCTGTTTTTTCTTTTAGCTTCATCGTCGATACACACATACAATAGATGTGTTTGTTTGTGTTTTGCTTATTACCATTCACTGTCAAGCGCACCTTAAATCCAATTTACATATTACATTAACTTATTATCTAAATACTAAAAATTCTATTTCTTTTTTCCTTTTCTTTAATATAGAAAATTATATAAACATTTATATAAATTATATTTTGCTTTCTTTTTAATAAACAAGTATTGATATCTAATTTATTAGTTAAGCGACGACAATAAGAAAAAAAAGTAAAATTGGATTTGATATTTGTGGGTTAAATGGGTTTTTATGCATTTTGAGTTTTTGAGTGTAACTCATGGTAATCAGCAAATGACACACAAACTTATCTCTTATGTGAGCGTTGATGGAGTTTTAGAAATATATACCCAAAGATTTTGTGAGGCATAGAAAGGGTACTTTAGGAATATTACGTGGTAGTTTGATTTTTGGACAAGTTGTTTATATTAAATTGATTTAATCCTAATTAAAATATGAGTCTGGATATAGATGTAAATTTTATATTTTTAAACGGATATACATGTAGTTTTTATATTTGTAAGGATATTAACATAATATTAAAAGTTTGTAAGGATATAAATGAAATTTATCCTTTTAGTAACTGTGTTTTTTTTTCCATTGAAACAAGTGGCTTATGCAACAATGTTTCACCTTTTCTCCAACTATGCAAACAAAAGAATGGTTTTTTAGACGACATATGTACAAAGCCTCATTTCCATGACTTTATACATTAAGTCAGTCGTTTTTTCTGAATTAAGTCAAAAAGAGACACAGTCGGTGTCAACACCTTAGTCATATTAAATACTCTGAAATGTTTGGTATTATAAAAAGACTTAGGTGTAGGAGTTCGATTGTTGTAGGCACTGCGATTCCCCTTGGCTTGTTTCTTGTTTGGAATGTTGTCATTCTTGGAACAATCACAATCACTAATCCTGAAACAGGCATGGATCATAAGCTTGGTGACCCATTGTGATCCAATACTGATAATTATGTTGTTTAATTATTTATCCATTTTAGATTTCTAATTAATGGTTATAACTTATACGTTACGTATTATCTCATTTTCAACAGTGCTTATGTGCCAGGGCAACCTTCCAAGGCTGGTGGTATGTTTTGTGCTAATTAATTGTCAGTCTCTAGATATCTATATGTATATGTATAGAAATGAATTTTTTAATATGAACAAGGATAAAAGTGTAATGGTTTGGTTGGTTTTCTTTTCTGATTTGAACTATCAGACACAAGCAAGCAGTATCCTTAGGGAGCTGCCCTTGAGGCCACCAAAAATACTTTGATTTAAGGCAGTACAAAACTCTTATTGGTAGATCATTTTGATCCCACTCTCATACATACATACATACAATGTGTATTATTAATTAGTTGATATTGATATTGTATAACTGACATGATTATTGTGTAGGATTTATGTGTTGTTCTTAATCAAGAGTTGGGATTGATATTGATGCTAAGAGACATGATGATTGGTTGGCTACATGAAGGGTTTCAGAGCTTTTTAAGACAACGTAATGATGAGTTGTTGAAATAAGAAGATTCCCCTTTATAGCAATGTAGTATTAGGTTATATAGTTAGGGAAAACCTCTTAATAACAATGTACAATCAGTTCCCTTTAATATCAATGTATTACAATTTTTTGACATGATATTATTGGATGAAATTGATTGTTTTGGTATATATTTATTTCTATATTTTTGTATTATGTGTAAAAGAGTATCGTAAAGGCATGTCGTATATCCATATTGAAAATGTTTGCTGAAGTTTATGACACACAAATACGTGTCATCTTCCTTTATGACAGGGGCTTTAATGATACGCAATGTGTGTCCTAAACGTGCGTCGTAAGGTTATGACACGCAAATGTGTGTCGTCTTCCTTTATGACAGGGGCTTCCTTGATACGCGTTGCGCATCGTAAATGCGTGTCATAAATGTGCGTCGTCTACAGACGACGCGCAAAAGCGTGTCGTCTCTCGTTATGACATGGCCTTCCTTGACATGCATTTGCGTGTCGTCTGAGCGTTTTACGACACGCATTGCGCATCGTAAACGGTTGTTTTTCTAGTAGTGAGGGGCCTTGTTATCGATGATCAATCAACCATTCTTTAGGTTTTAGTCTACTTAAAATACTTTGGGCATTTGTTCTTTTTTTAGCCCATTTCCTTGTCTTAGTAATCAACTAGCCTACCAGGATATGCCTCAGAATAGGCGTGTCTATTGTCCTTCGTATTCGATGTTGTGGTTGCGTATACCAACTTAGAACACCCTTTTTGCCTATGGACAACTAGCTTTGTTCTTCTTGACACTTCTTTCATGATAGCTAATCATTATAAGAGCATTTTGAAGCTTTGAGTTATATGCTTTGCCATGTTGGTCCCAAAACTGTAACACCGAAAATTTCAAAACAATTTTTCATTAAAAATAATCGTTTAATTCTTAAAACACTTTGTTTAAAATCTCATTCATAATCGAATTACAAAACACAACTCCATTTTCACTTGCATAATAAACCAAGATCCTCAAAAACATGACTCTTTCTCTGGTGTGTACAATCGAGCCGGTGCCGTCCCGTGATCCTGAGAGAAACCTGAAACACATAACACAAAACATTGTAAGCATGAAGCTTAGTGAGTTCCCCAAAATACCACACATAACACATATTAGCCACTCGAGGCTATAACTCTGTGGGTCCGTGGACCCTACTCTATGAACCCTCTGGCTCTAACTCTGTGAACCTTCCGGTTCTAACTCTGGGAACCTTCCGGTTCTAACTCTATAAACATGCACAGCATAAATCACATAGAAATAATGCAGTACAACACATAACATACAAATACTCTGTCACATAACTCTGGTTACCTACTCGAGGTAAAGTATAGTGAGAAGACTCACCTCGCGTATCTCGATAACTCGCAAATCCCGGAAATCACTCGCGCTCGATCCTCCGAGCAATAATCCTCCTATAACACAATATATCTATAATTAACACTTTCACAACTAAGGTTGATTACCCCTATCAAGTCAACACTGGTCAACTCTGGTCAACGGTTAACGGTCAACTTTGACCGGACTCGGCGAGTGCACTAGAGCGACTCGGCGAGTTTATACGTGTTCACTGACTCCCTAGGATCCTCTCTTGACACGTGAAGTACTCCCCTGACTCGACGAGTTCCACCTGGCATGAATCACGGGGCCACCACGACTCAACTCGCCAAGTCTCAAGAACAACTCAGCAAGTTCCAGCTTGACTCAGTCCACCTGTCAACCCTCTTCGACTCTCCCTGACTCACTGAGTCAACCCTTAACTCGGTAAGACCACTCGCTGAGAGGTTATGGACAATCTTCATGCTACTCGCCTAGTCTGTTCTTCGGACTCGGCGAGTCTAAGCCATGCATGAACTCAAACTCACTCCTGAGGTCAGATCCGTTCCAGTAACTCATAGATCCAGTCCTTCCAAGCACATTTATCACGTAAAGTTACAATCTTGGTGCTCATGAAAAGGTCCAAAGGCCTTATTTGATGATATGGTCTCTAGAATGCTATTCTAAGCTCATGGCCTCCATTAACACTCATAAAGCTTGAGGGAAAAGAGTCTCTGGACCTCTTTGGGTCCAGATCTAAAGCATCAACACAAAAAGAGGCCAATTACTCCATGAATCATTCCACAAAGAAGCCCTAACTCTAAGATTTACACCAAGGGCTGAGAAAGGAACGAATGGTTACCTCAAATGAAGTTTCTGGACTCAGGAATCACTGGATTAGCACCTCCTTTGGTCTCCTCTTGCCTTGATCCTCTTCTATATGCAAAATCACCCACAAATAATCAAGGATCTTCCTCTTTTCTCTCACAAAACGCTCCAGGACTCTTTTAGGGTTCTCTCTGGGGTTGGTGGACGCAAATGACGGCCATAAGCCCCTTTAAATAGGTCTCATACTCTGAAATTTAGGGTTTCATTAAACAGTGTGGACTCGCCGAGTCCACCTTTTGGACTCGCCGAGTCCGAACACGAACCCTTTCCCAAACCGCGATCATACTCGGCGAGTTTGAGCTCCAACTCGCCGAGTCTCCTCACAAAACACCAAAATTAAGAAGAATAAATAATAGTTGGGAATTCGGGCTGTTGCAATTCTCCCCCACTAGAACTAGACTTCGCCCTCGAAGTCTCGCTCTGCAAATAACTCCGGATGCTGCTCACGCATCTCAAGCTCCGGCTCCCAAGTCATCTCGAACCCCTTATGATGCCGCCATTGAACCAAAACCAAGGGTATCTCCTTGTTCCTCAGAACCTTGATTTTCCGATCTCTGATTGCCACTGGCCTCTCAGCATAATTCAGGCTCGCACCCACCTGAATATCCTCTAATGGAACCACTGCCGACTCATCGGCTATACATTTCCTCAGTTACAACGCATGAAAAGTGTCGTGAATCTGCCCCAACTCTGCTGGCAAATCCAAACGATAGGCTACCCAACCTACCCTCGCGATCACTCGGAATGGACCAACATATCGGAGCCCCAACTTGCCCCTCTTCCTGAATCGAATTACTCCTTTCCAAGGAGAGACCTTCAGGAGTACAAAGTCACCGACCAAAAATTCGAGCTCGGACCGGCGCCTGTCCGCATAACTCTTATGGCGACTCTGAGCGGTCAACAACCTCTGCCTGACCTGCTGTATCTGCTCTGACGTCTGAAGCACGATCTTTGTACTTCCCATCACACGTTGCTCTACCTCTCCCCCGCAAATGGGGTCCGATACCCCCTTCCCTACAACAGCTCAAAGGGTGGCATACTGATGCACCAATGATGCACTAATGATCGCTGTTGTTGTAGGAAAACTCTGCCAAGGGCAAATACGGGCCGCAATTTCCCCCCGAAATCTAATACACATGCCCGAAACATATCCTCGAGCATCTGAATCGTTCGCTCGCTCTGAAGTGTCCTCAGACATCACCATAGTAAACTCTAGCTCATTTCTCATATTCATCTTCGATACCGAGCACCAGGTCAGCTTTTGGCCCCACAGATGAACCCCCAAAGGTCACACATATCATGATCCAAAACATCTCACTAACTTCCTCCCCGTGACCACTATCACGGCCCAGTGACACGCAAGTCACGAAATTCCCTTTTGCTCATAAAAAAAATACAATCCAATCGAAGATCGACTCAGCTCTAACCTCTGGCGTTTGCTGCGCAAATTCTCCCGCGCGCCTCGCTGACCCTCCCGACAGAGACGGAGACCCCAGTCTCGCCCTGATTTAACCACTAGGCTCCAAAAACTCAACACTATGGCTACTCAAGCCTAAAACTCTTCTGCATCATGCACTTATCGGAGAACACTCCATCATCACACTCTCTTGCCGTCTAGTGGGTACTATGGCTTCCCATAACATTACGACAACCTCTGACTAGTGAGTGCTACGGCTCCCCGTAGCATCACAACGCCAACTAACTAGTGAGTACTACGGCTTCCCGTAGTACCACGACTCCCTCCCTCTGACTTGTGAGTACTACGGCTCCCCGTAGCATCACAACACCAACTAACTAGTGAGTACTACAGCTCCCCGTAGTACCACGACTCCCTCCCTCTGACTTGTGAGTACTACGGCTCCCCGTAGCATCACAACACCCTCTGACTGGCAAATACTACAGCTCCCCGTAGTGTCACGACTCTCTCTCTCTCTCTCTCTGACTTGTGAGTACTACGGCTCCCCGTAGCATCACAACACCCTCTGACTGGAAAATAATACAGCTCCCCGTAGCTTCACCCTATACTCTCATTCTCATTACAACGCCACACTATGTTCACTAACTCATGCACCGAAGACTATCATAGATAGTTACACACACACTTGCCCCGATATGCATTACAGGCTCTGGCGGCAACCGCCATAACACAGAACCTACCTCTGTGGAGATCCACTTCCTTAAATAATCCCTCTTGATGACAATACACGAAGGGCTCCCACTGGAACCGTGGATACATGATACATCACTAGTCATCTTAAACCCAAGACTCTAAATAACTTCCGAAATAGGGACGCTATACGCGGAAACCACGGAACACCCTAACAGAGCATCACAATGTCCTGCCTCTACCACTGATTCCCTTACTCCCAGCACCATACACATACAACAATACATTTCCTCTGAATCCCATAATAATTTCCTATTTCACTCAATGCGCAACTTCAGTGCATCCAAATACTCAATTGGAATACAAGGAAGGCGCTAACCCTTCAGAACACACTGATGATCCTCTGAAACCCTTTCCACTACTGCTCAAAATTCAAGCAAGAATACACATCCCAGCCCGGGAGTTGGCTACTCAACAATCTTCTACCCATATTTCAACCCATAAGTTCTCAACTGCCCATACGATCATTTCGAGTCTTCCACTTCAAATGACTCTGACCACCACCAGATTCCTGACCATTGACCACCCGCCGTGGAGACACCCATCCTTCTCTCAGGCATACACCACATGCATTATCTCGCCCTGCACGTTTCCTTGATCACCAATGACCTTGATCTCATGAATTCAAGTCTCAGGTTTCTGCATCCAACCCCTAACCGCTCTTGCACAAATCTCTGGTTCTCTTAATAAACCACCCGGTTCTCCCCCACTTAGGGTTCGAACCATCACTATCTGACACATCAACAACCTCACGAAATATTTTCACCAGCAATAACGCACCTGCCCCTGGAAGGTGCTACGCAATGCCCGATAGTCCCCTTTAAGGAAATCAATCGATCTCATAACTCTGAACCTCAGATAAAATCCTCAAAAACTTCTCGTCACGACTGCCTCTAGTCGTTCCAAGTCTCGTACCAATCCAATACCAAACAACTCAATTGTCCAATAACATCACTGACTCATAGACTGGACCACGAAATCATCATACTCCCCCACCTCGACTCATCAACCGACGTTCCAACACATGGATCATCCCAAGAACAGGGACCCACTCCCATATTCGATACCCAACATAGATAGAAAAACAACTGAACTGATTAACTCAACTGGACTCCCCACTGATACCTCTACAATACGCCCTACTATACTCAAACATGTGTAACGTGGTCCTTGACTATCTCAGTCCCAACTGACTATTTGCTCATGGTAAATCACTGTCTCGCAGCACACATGCTACCTGGTACTCTGATGGAAAATCATCATCAATGACAACCTACAGGGTTTTACCCCCAAACCCGAAACTTAAACATCAGGCCTCTCATGTTCCACACACGAACATAAATAGCACCACTCAGGTCATAGAAGGTGACATCTCTTTCTATCGACTGATTGCTCAACTCAGATCGAAATTCTCCCCTCCCTCTAACTCCTTACCAAAATACTCTGATAGGCTCTCAACCTCCCTCTCAAGGGACGCCTCTTCAAACTCAATCATGGCCCACAGGCCTAAAACCCATAGCGTCCAATCTCTACCTCATCAATCGTGACCGGATAACCGGAGAACCACAAGCATCATTCACTACGAACCATGGTACTCTTCCCATGACATCTCTTCTCAATATGCTCCGGTGTATGGTACCCGAACCATAGCATCATTCCTTCATCCGCTCCGATTTATGGTACTCGAACCATAACTTCACTCCTCGATCCGCTCCGATGTATGGTACTCGAACCATAACATCACTCCTCGATCCGCTCCGATGTATGGTACTCGAACCACAACATCACTTCTCAATCTGCTCCGATGTATGGTACTGGAACCATAACATCACTCCTCAATTTGCTCCGATGTATGGTACTCGAACCATAACATCACTCCTCAATCCGCTTCGATGTATGGTACTCGAACCATAACATCACTCCTCAATCTGCTTCGATGTATGGTACTCGAACCATAACATCACTCCTCAATCCGCTCCGATGTATGGTACTCGAACCATAACATCACTCCTCAATCTGCTCCGATGTATGGTACTCGAACCATAACATCACTCCTCAATACGCTTCGATGTATGGTACTCAAACCATAACATCACTCCTCCATCCGCTCATTAGAACCTTCAGAATACTCCCTGTATCAAGTATGGGTCCTCTGCTTTCAGTAGTACGAGCCCATACTACCTGCCACATCTACCCATACTTTCCACACGGACTATCCCGGAGCTCCTAAGTAGCTGCTCGACCTTCCCGTTCACCAATTCCGTCGCGCGCTCGCTCCCCAGCGAAATTCTCTACTCTGCCAGCGCACTCATCTGGCTAAGGTTACTCCCTAGGCTCTTCCTAGATTCCCACACTTCTCTGCCATCAGCTGCTGAAGAGCTCCTAGTGATGCCAGCCATCTACCTCCTGAACATCGTCATATTCGCTTGGTAGCTGACTCCCATCATCGAGAGTTCCACAAAGCACGAAGCAAGCAGCATTTAAGCATCGAAGAATATATATGACTCACACTGGGTGATAACTCCGCTTGCTCTGCTCATCCTCGAAAGTACCACCGAACTCTGCAACTCTTCCTCTCGCGGGTTCTAACTATTATTTCTCTAAGTACCACGATACTTATCTAGGCATCTCCCCTAGATTACTGCTCTACTCAAATCCCCTAAAGGATTCCAACTAAATATTCTCACTCGTCACATACTCAAAAGCACATCGCATATAACAGCAATTCCTAGGCTAAGGCATCACAAATCAGGCCACTCTAGTCCTATGATATGGAATACCTAGCCTGTCTCTAGCATGCAATAATATCTCATAAAGTGCATCATAAATATCTCATAACACAAAAGTAAGGGTATTTTGGGAAATCACCGTTCGGGCTCTGGCTGATTGTACACACTGCTCTTTCTCGCTTTCTCTTTGAACTCTTATTCGGTTTAGAAAATTATTTCTTTGAAAAATTTTCTTACTTCCTCAGTTTGAGTCCAGATTTACCCGAAGGTGCATCCGAATCCCTCAAACCAAGGCTCTGATGCCAACTTGTAACACCGAAAATTTCAAAACAATTTTTCATTAAAAATAATCATTTAATTCTTAAAACACTTTGTTTAAAATCTCATTCATAATCGAATTACAAAACACAACTCCATTTTCACTTGCATAATAAACCAGGATCCTCAAAAACATGACTCTTTCTATGGTGTGTATGATGTGTGCAAACTCACTTAGTTTTAAACCTATTTTTAATTATCAAATAACACACAAAAGGCAGTGAACCTATCAATTGTGGTATAGTTAATTAAGCAGGGTATCGATCACAGGGAACGGCAATTTAAAATTAAAAACTAATTTTATCTAAGTTAATTTATAAGTAGGGGTTTTATCTAGTTTTACAAGACTAGAAACTTACTAACTATTACTTACTTAAAAACTAGAAAACAAAATACTAGCTAGATTCAATAAATGGAAGGGAACTTCTGTTTAGTTCAACTTAGTTGATTCTATGGTTGATTTCAAGGTAATGGTGCAATGGATTAATTCTTTCGTTGGTTATCGATTCAAGTGATTAGATTCGCATTCACTACACTAATCCTTAGCAAATAAACTAACTTAAACAGTGGCCAGTTGTCTAATATAATTAGATTTACTAGATTAATAATTCGGGTTAAGTTAGACTTGCAATAGTTAATTAATTTATTCTTTTAATTAACTTCTTGTTTGATGGTCATCTTACAAGCTTGCACATGAATTTACTCAATTTTCTTATTAATTCTAGTTTCATATTCATTAATCCTAGACATATGGCATAGTGAACACATAGCATATGAGGTTAATAATCAATAGATGTTCATGCTAATCAATTATCTTCCTATTAACAGAAAATTAATTATTATTCACACACAAGGTTCTTTAGCAAGCTAAAATAACAAAAATTCACCAACTTAGAATTAATCCTACCAATCAATCAAACCATATTGTCAACTTTGTATCCCCAAACAGAAGTTTAAAGGATTTAGCTCATAATTGAAGTAAATAACAGCAAACAAACAGAGTCAAATTGTTTAATCATAATGATAAAACAAAAGAATAAGTGGAATGATGAAATTTTGCCTCAATTCTTCTTCGGGATTGAATTCTAGCTTCTCTCGTCGCCTTCTAGGGTTTTTCTGCCTTCTCAATATCAGCTAAACTCTTCTGAATTGTTCCAGAATTCCTCTCTATCGTTCTGAGGAGTTATCTTTATATATACGAATCGACTCATCGAGTCCATCTCTCAGTCCCCGTATTGTGATAAGTCTCTGGGATCCCGAGTCATTATCTTCTTGATTCTTCGATCGGACTCGCCGAGTAGTCGACCCTACTCGCCGAGTAGGTGTTATTTTTGGTGTTTTTCTTCTTTGTTCCATTCTTGATCTCTCAACCGCTTCTCCTGTTTCCGAGCTTCATTTTTGGACTGAAAATATAACTCACACACTTTTAAGTACCTTTTGTCCATAAAATGCAATAATTTAGCTAAAAATTAATAAAAACCTATACTTAATATGAACTAAATATGCACATATCAAAATACGCCACACTTGACTTTTGCTTGCCCCCAAGCAAAACTAAATTTTAAAATATTAGAATCACATATGACAACTCCAATCTAACCCAACCATTATGCCAAGACCGCAACGCATGCTGTGACATCCCCAATTTCACGGCCAGAAAAGACCGATTTGTTTATGCTTTGTTTTCAAAAATCAGAGTGATCGTTTAAAGGAAACGGTTGCGGAATTTGTTCCCAAAATAAAATATGATAACCATTTTATCAAAACATTTCTCGAAAAGAATGTATTTTTATTTAAATAATAAAACCTCGGGATGTCATGTTCGTTACAGACCAAAAGCATAAACAACATAAAATAGACCTTACAATAGTTATTCAACTACTGATCTATAATCCAAAATCTCTCGTCAAGTCCGCCGACTTATACTCTTGTGTCATTACCTGTAATGAAAAGAAAACTGAGTGGGTCAGGCTTGGGAGCCTGGTGAGCATATAGGGTTTTCAACCCACAATAATACATTTATTATATTCAATTATCAAACAATCAACTCAAATAACCATCTCCATCATCTTCTTAAGGTTTCCCCCTAAGAACCAACTATCCTTCATTCACTTATTCCTAAGGAATCGGCACGAAATCCATTGCTGCCAAAGTTTATCTATCGAGTACTAAATCCATAGTTATAAGACGCTAACTCCATAGTCGTCGGGGTTTACTCAAGCGATGCTAACTCCATAGTCATCAAGGTTCACTTAACAAGCGCTAACTCCATAGTCGCCAAGGTTTACTTAACAAGCGCTAACTCCATAGTCGCCAAGGTTTACTTAACAAGCGCTAACTCCATAGTCGCCAAGGTTCATCAAATAGGCACGAAGTCACATCGTCGCCAAGGTTTATGCAATAGGCGCTAACTCCATAGTCACCAAGGTTCACTTAACAGCAGGCGCTAACTCCATAGTCACCAAGGTTTATCTAACAGCAGGCGCTAACTCCATAGTCACCAAGGTTTATCTAACAGCAGGCGCTAACTCCATAGTCACCAACTAACCCATCTACCCATGTTCTACCCAACAATATTAGTAGATAAAAATATACATTTGTATACATAGTTTAAAGAAAACCTGTATAGCATGCTTTAATCAACACATATATCACATAACAGATGAGACACACACACGTGACACATATCTCATAAAGAAATAAGCAGATCTGTAAGATAGAAGAGAGTGAATACTCATTCACACATAACACAACCAAATATATACACATAGCACGTATTTTTGTATAAAATACTTCGTATTATTGTATTAGAAGAAATAACTACACACTCACTTGATCAGAAGATGATCGGACAGCACTACGGCTTATAGGAGTAGTATTCCTCAGCAGATCTGGAAGATCTTCACAAAAATCGACTTCTCGCGGGCAGAGCTTCGACTCGGGAACCGCGCTTCTCGGGATCTTCGGGATCTCGGGACTTGTCTCGGGGCTAGAGTATGATACCGGGGCTTCGGGGTGTAAAAATGCAGAGCTTCGGCGCAAAGATGAGAAGAAATGAACAATTTAACCCTGAACCCTCGCATCCTATTTATAGTGAAAATATCTGATGGACTCGCCGAGTAGGGGACACCTACTCGCCGAGTTGGCCCATACTCGCCGAGTAGGGAACACCTACTCGCCGAGTTGGCCCATGTGGCGGCTTTCTGCTGGTGCCATGTGTCAAACTCTGGGTGGTGCCACGTCACCCCTATCGCGTGTTAGCCTTCGAACTTAGAAAAATCATAACTTTCGCATACGAGCTCCGTTTTTGACGTTCTTTATATCCACGCGTAGGTAAAATCAAGATCTACAACTTTCGTTTAGACTCCGTCGGCTAAATCTTGACCGATCTCAAATTTAACAGTAGGAGGCGTTTAGACTGTTAAACGACCGCGAAGAATTCGTAACTCCTTCATACGAACTCCGTTTTCGTCCATATTTTTACCGTTGAGTTCCTATTAATGAGACCTTCAACTCTCATTTAGGTCGCGTAAGCCAAAAACCGCTCGAACTAAAATTCGAGTTTCGGGTCGTGCACTGCTAAGCCGAATCTTAGAAAAATCATAACTTCCTCATACGAAGTCAGATTTGGGCGTTCTTTTTATTGACGCTCTTATCTTAACATAATCTATAACTTTTGTTTAGATTGATAAGGCTAAATCTCGCTCTATCGTAAATTCACTATTTACGCTTCCCGGTGCCGTGCCGGTTTTGCCGTGAAACTTCGACAGGTCATAACTTCTTCGTTATAACTCGGATTTCGGCATTCCTTATATGTACGGAAACCTTGTAACATATACTACAACTTAGTTAGGATTATTCATCCTAAATAATCTTCTATCAAAAAGTCATTTTTGACTCTTATTGTCTCTAAATTGACTAGCCCTGATCTACGGGCGTTACACATGCATTTGTGTCTAAAATTTTTCCTAAGGACCTCCCATACTCCAAATACTCACAATCCTCATAAACATTCGCTCACTCACCCCGAACTATGCTCATTTTATGCAACCCTCCGAATCCATCCGCAGAAAACCTCTTACCTTCAAGGTGTTTTTAATTGAGCAACCCAAGCATACATAATCTAGAATTACACTTTTCGATACCACTATGGAGCTCTTTTGGAATTGTTCACTTCCTTGATAATTTGATATTTGATCTCTTTGAATTCACCACCTTTATTGTTTGATTGTTGGTATCTTCAAATTTTTTGAACTTCTTGGAATTTTGATCTTCTAATTTCATTTTTGACTTTGATGCTCCAAAATTCTTACAACTTTTCTTGTAATTCTCTCTTCTTCTTTTTTTCTTACATGTACCTCACTTTTTTCTCTCAAATCCCTACATGCTTAAGCAGGGGCGCTCTATCTCAACCTTTATTGGCTAACGATAACAATCTTCCTGCATACATTTCAGGTTTAGGCTGCTAAACATTTTGCATCCCTCAGGCTGAGCAGGGTCGTGTTTTTGTCTCATGATTTCATTAGAATAAGGAAGCCATAAATGCACTAGAATGTATATAGGCTCAACTAAACATTTGAGTTTTCATGCAATTATCAACACAATTCTAACATGGAATCCTAATTTTACTTTTACCAAAATTTCCTAAATTAAATCCTAAGTAATATTTTTGGTATGCAAAAATTTTAAAATTAGTCTAAATTAAGATTATAAATTTTCTAATATGTAACCAACCCTCTACCCCACACTTATTTTATGCAATGCCCTCATTGCATATTATGCATGATAAAAACATAAAAAGAGAATAAAGAGGGAATTGGAACAACTCCCCTGGGATAGCAGTCGATAGGTTGGTCACTTTCATTTTAGCTCCAACTTCAATTGACTTTAGACATGGGAACATCTCATCCATGTCTTGGGTGTCAAAATCTTGTGTGGGTTGCTCCAAATATGCGGAAAAACAGTGTAAGATCAATATGGGAAGAATAAATGGTCAAGTGGTACTCTTATCAGCATCAGATCAGCAGTCCCCTTTGTTTAAAAATGAATGACTCGTCGAGTCATATATGTGACTCGTCGAGTATAAGCGCGGACATCTTCATATGTGTGAGAATACAAGGCGACTCGTCGAGTCAGTTTAGTGCACTCGACGAGTAGACCGCTGGACGAAAAAAATTGGAATTCTGCATTTGTTCCAGCCTCCAATAGATCTTCAAAACTTTCTCCTCACTTCTGGACTCACTCGCTCATGTCCCTAAGGACCGGACTCGATACTTTAACTCTAATGCTTCCCTCTCTTGACTCTCTATCACTCTTATAACCCTTTTTGACTCTATAACTTTAACCCTCCTATGCAAGCATTCCTAATTCAATTCTGAAAAATAATCAAGCAAACACACATTAAACAAAACAGTAAAAAGGTCTTAACACATTCAAACTAACAAAAAAAACACAAAACATAAAAATAGAAATTGAAAATTGTTTAATAAAAACGCAAAGAAATTAATCCTCCTCCTCGTCATGATCCACTACTGTTCCACTTCCTCCCGCACCACTCCTTCTTGCACTAATCACCTCGTCCCACGATGGAATGTAAGGAAAGTTACCGCCATCAATATGCGGTATGTTGAAGTGATCGAAAAGCCGGATATGTGATTGATTGATAAAATTAATGCCCCGTGCCATTTGATCTTGTAGCTGCCTCATCTCCACATTGTACCAATCCATTGGTACCTCTTCATTATCAACCGGAATCACCGGCGGCTCTTCCTCCACATCCCGCTCCCTCCTCGAACGGGCCCTCCTTCCCGGTGCTTCGGAACCAACTACCGGATCATCATGCGGGATAACATAATGACCACCACCATAGTCTTCAATAATCCTGGCCCATCGGAAAAGAATTGGATTGAATGGAGGCGTAGGAATCATCGTCATAAAGTTCCATGCACCACGGGTCATCAACCCAAACGAGTTGGCTAGCCGGGTGACAAACATACCACCATTGATTCGAGAAGTTTTTTTATCCTTAACCGCACCCTCCGATAGATATGAAGCCAAACACCATGGTGTGATAATGCTCCATAAATAGAAGACATCAAGGTTAGAAACCTTGTCATCATCCTTCCTTTGGATAATAGTGGATGAAATGAGACGATGAATAAGGCGGTGCGTAGGTGATCGGATGTTCCCCTCTTGTGCCGATTTCGGAATATAAACTTTGTTGCCAATCGTGTTCCACCACCCCGTGCTCGTAACTCCATCGGGAAACACCATGTGGGATTGCTCCATAAAGGCCCGAAAAACAGCTGTTAAGACCAAGGGCTGGTCATAAATTCCCAATCGACAGGCAAGGTCGAGTACGAAACATTGATGAAATTCACCCCCAAGACAGAAACTGAAACTTGTTGGGTGATAACAATCCACTCCCCCCGTGAAAGATACTGTGGAGAAGAACTCTAGGCATAGCTCCAAATACACCGGCTCTTGAATTCGAAAGACCCGGCTCCACCCATCACAAATCATTGTTTCTCCTTCGTGGGTAAACTCCTTTAAAATATACGGAGCTAACTCCTCTTCATAGCGTACTCCCTGCAACCAATTCCAATCTATCCTATTGGGCACGTATATTTCCTTGTTCCTTATGTCGGCTAACTTCTTCTTCCACTTTCGCATTGTAGAAGTGGACTCAATTCGTGGGAAATTCAACCAAGGAAAGCCACCTTGGTGTCCCCCAGAACTTTGCCCCCTGCTGAACATTCTTTCTGCAAAACAAAGATACAAAACCCAGAAACATAGAGTATTAAAAAAAACGTCATGCACATGTTTCCCGACTCGACTCGTCGAGTCCATGTACGACTCGGCGAGTCGCAAGAACTGCACGAGTCAGTCGGCGGGTCGGTCTAAATTGGACAAGGAAATCTCAAAATTTCTTCAAGGGTTTTGTCTAGACACATGTATATAAGGTATTTAGGCAAGAATAAACATGCAAAACATCATAATTCATGAAAAATCGAAACCCTAGAAATTTAATATTTTTCAAAATCGGTTTTTTCCTATGCAATTTCCATCATCAGATAGTCTTAGTATCATGCTTTTAACAGAAAAGACGAAGAAATTCATTACCTTTTGTGATGAAACTTGAAAATTTTGAAGATTAATGGAAGAGGAACACTTGAATTCTTGAGAGAAAATTGAGGGAGAGGCACACGGCGAGTGTGTGTGAAAAAGAAACTGATTCATTAGGGTTAAAACCCTAGTTACCGGTTCTAAAAGTAATTTCAATATTTTTTTTTCTGTAAATAATACCGACTCATCGAGTCGGGGTCAGACTCAGCGAGTCTGGTCGCGATACCATTTTTTCTGAAATCTATATGTACTCGTCGAGTCATGGGCAGACTCGGTGAGTCTCTTGCAAAAAATTCAAATTTTTTTTTAAAATTCTTGTCATTTATTAAGAAAAGAAAATTTATTTCACCCCACACTTAGTCCATACGCACTCTCAAGCAGACATGTCCGATGATTTGGAAGATTAAAATTCTAAAAAAAAAATGAAAAATTTCAAACAAAACTCAAAAAGGTAAAAGAAAGCAAACTCTAAACAACGGGTTGCCTCCCGCCAAGCGCTTCTTTTTAAGGAGTCGTTAGCTGGACTCCTTCCCATCTACGTCTCGTCATCTTCCAGCATTGGGAATGCACGCCTAGTCTTTTGTGGTTTGTACTTCGTTTTGTAAGCGTGAATCTTCTTTTTGTAAACCCGTTTTGCTTCCTCTCTCTTCTTTTTCACAGCATCATCCTCAGCTGCTTAGGCTTCCATTCTCCTCTTTTTCTTCTTCACCCCATTCGTTTTCACCTTCTTTTGAACTTCTTTTCCTTCAAACTGAATTACTTCGTATTTTATGAAGGTGCGTGCTCTAGGTTTGGTAATGGATGGTTGATCAGCTTCCACCCTCCTTTCTTTTGCCCCCTCTTCTTTCTCTGTGCTCACCCCATCTTCAAGTGTAATTGCATTAAGACATGCTATATAGGCATGTTGAACTTCCGTATCCATGTCTTATTTTTCCGTTTGTTCTCCTAAAGAATGAGGAAAAATTTCAAGATCCATATTATACAGAGGACTAGCAACCAGTAGATCCAAACCGTCCAAGTTATTATCAAATTTGACTGGACTCGTCGAGTCCAGTAAAGTGACTCGGCGAGTCTGATCGTATTCCACCATTTCTTGGGTGTTTTCTGAGTCGGCTTCTTCCAGTAGCTTTTCTAACTCCTCCAAGTCCTTGTTAGCATCTCCATCCTCTCCAGAATGTAGCAGAAACTTGGTTGGATCTTCTTTTTGCAAAAGTTCAAGTTCTTTTTGTAATATCTCATCATCCAAATGGATAAATGAGATGTTTTCTTTTCTTTCCTCTTCTTGGTTGGCTTATGGTAAAACTTTAAATATTACAGACTCATCACCCACCCTCAATGTTAATATAGACTCGCATACATCAATTAAGGCACATGCGGTGTTTAAAAATGATCTCCCCAAAATGATTGGAATTTTGGGGTCTTCTTCCATGTCAACCACCACAAAGTCTACCGGAAATATAAACTTGTCTACTTTAATAAGGAGATCCTTAAAAACGCCTTGTGGATGAATTATTGTCTTGTTTGCCAAATGGATCTTCATATTTACCGGTCTTGGCTCCGGTAAATTCAACCTCTTAAAGAAAGTGAAAGGCATCAGATTGATGCTTGCACCCGAGTCGTTCAATGCTTGGGTGACAACTTCATTACCAAACTGGCACGGAATTATAATATTCCCTGGATCGCCCTTCTTTTCGAGTAGCTCACCCAATAGTATCTCCGCGACTTCAGCCAAATCTTTCCTAGAAGCAAAAAGACCTTTTAGCAAGTTGAAGTATTTTGGTGTCTGGAGCATCGTTTCCACAAATGGCATATTAACTTGGAGGGCTTTAACATGCTTCATGAAGGTTCTATATGCTTCAAATTTTTCTGCAGGCATGGCTTTAATTGGGTATGGCAAAGGAGGATTATATGGCTTTAAAGGACTGACAGTTTTATCATTCACGCACGGACTCGTCGAGTCCATTAGATGGACTCGGCGAGTCAAGTCGGGTTTTGCTGGAGCTGACTCTTCTGCCCTCTCTGTCGTCCTCTTGGAGATCCTCTGTGCATCTATGAAAATTTCTTCTTGACTGAAGGTTACTGCACTTACATTCTCCATTCTCGGATTGGTTTTGGTATTACTTGGAAGTTGACCCGGTCTTCTTTCGTTCACTTGGTGTGCAAGCTGTCCCAGCTGTTTCACAATGTTGAGGATGGATGCCTGCTGATTCCTTAGCATATTTTTGGTCTCATGTATTGCGGCATCGTGATCATTGTGTCTCTTTTCGAACGCGGCTATGAATCTAGTGAACATTTCTTCCAAATCAGCTTTCTTTTCTACCGGTTCTTCTCTTTGATATAGTCCCCTCTCCTTTTGCTTGTATTTTACCTCCTTACCCTTCTTATACTCTTCGCACGGGAGCCATTCCTTCTTAGGTTTTCGCCAATTTTCGTCGTATCGATCGCTGCTTGAATAGAAGATTTGAGCTTTCTTATTTCCATTCTCATCCAAATCACAATCCTTGGTGAGATGGGGCCCTCTACAATTTTCACATCCCACCCTCATAGCATGGGTTGTTTGATCCATTTTTGTCATTCTTCTATCAAGACTATCAAGCTTAGCTATCACCGCCGCTATGCTATCATTTGTCGCGTTCACTACTCCCCGACTTACTTCGTTTCTTGGATTGTGGTATTCTCTAGAGTGCTTAGAGAATTCTTCAATTAGCTCCTTGATTACCGGGGGTGCCTTCTTCGTGAGCGGACCTTGAGAATCTAGCAATTGCCTTGTGGTGACATTGACTCCATCGTAGAAAATGGAGACCTCTTGTTGGCTATTAAGGTCGTGATGTGGGCAATTTCTAAGAAAACTCTTGTACCTTTCCCAAGCTTCATATAGAGATTCTCCGGGCTGTTGCTCGAAGTTGGCAATTGCTTTCTTTAGCTTGGCTATTTTGGAGGGTGGACAAAAGTGATCTATGAACTCCTCTTTCATCTTGGCCCATGTGGTGACTGATCCGGGAGGAAGTGACTTTAGCCAATCCTTTGCAGCTCCTTTGAACGTGACTGGGAGCATGCGAAGAAGCTGGGTCTCGCGGGGGACATTCGGTACGTTGAAGTAGTCGGCCACATCATTCACTTCGTCCAAGTGTTTGTAGGCGTCTTCGTGATCATTCCCATAAAAAGGAATCTCCTTGAGTTGAGCAAGAATATGGCCTTTTAGTTCGAAAGTGGCGGTTACGGGAATTGCGGGTTGCACAAGTCCCGGGCCGGTGTCATCGCACATCCTCTTCTTCCATTCCCCCATGGGGACTTCATCGATATTAGCCATAGTGATGACTAAATCGTCTTCAAACTCGGAGTCGTGCTCGAATGTGGGTTCTTCTTCTTCCTCGGTCTCATATTCGATATTTTCTTGAATTGGGTCTTCGATAGTCAAAGAGGCACTGGATGCTCTGGATTTGCTACTCCTCTTCTTGCTGAAAACGGATTTGAGGTTTTTGAGTGGCGAGTTCTTTGAAGAAGCGGATTCTCCAACGGCTTTGCCATTGCTCTTCCTTAGCGCGGATTCCGGGTCTTCAAGAGGGGGGACCAGAGGTGTATCAGATCTTCGGGTCATGAAACAACTGTAAACAAAACAGAAAAACGCGTAAAAGGAACAAAAATAAAATAAAATATTAAAACTGAAACAGCGACGTACTCGCCGAGTCGGCACGAGTGCACTCGGCGAGTTCAAGGCAAAAACAGGAAAAAAATTTCTAGTTACTCTAAAAACGGAATTTTATTAAAACTAATTCTACTTACTGAATTGCTTCTTAAATAACTTTGTGTGAGATAAATCCCACACAAAGGATCGATTAAATTAGAATTTAATGTTAATTTTTAGAACCGTTCCCCGGCAATGGCGCCAAAAACTTGATGTGTGCAAACTCACTTAGTTTTAAACCTATTTTTAATTATCAAATAACACACAAAAGGCAGTGAACCTATCAATTGTGGTATAGTTAATTAAGCAGAGTATCGATCATAGGGAACGGCAAATTAAAATTAAAAACTAATTTTATCTAAGTTAATTAATAAGTAGGGGTTTTATCTAGTTTTACAAGACGAGAAACTTACTAACTATTACTTACTTAAAAACTAGAAAACAAAATACTAACTAGATTCAATAAATGGAAGGGAACTTCTGTTTAGTTCAACTTAGTTGATTCTATGGTTGATTTCAAGGTAATGGTGCAATGGATTAATTCTTTCGTTGGTTACCGATTCAAGTGATTAGATTCGCATTCACTACACTAATCCTTAGCAAATAAACTAACTTAAACAGTGGCCAGTTGTCTAATTTAATTAGATTTACTAGATTAATTATTCGGGTTAAGTTAGACTTGCAATAGTTAATTAATTTATTCTTTTAATTAACTTCTTGTTTGATGGTCATCTTACAAGCTTGCACATGAATTTACTCAATTTTCTTATTAATTCTAGTTTCATATTCATTAATCCTAGACATATGGCATAGTGATCACATAGCATATGAGGTTAATAATCAATAGATGTTCATGCTAATCAATTATCTTCCTATTAACAGAAAATTAATTATTATTCACACACAAGGTTCTTTAGCAAACTAAAATAACAAAAATTCACCAACTTAGAATTAATCCTACCAATCAATCAAACCATATTGTCAACTTTGTATCCCCAAACAGAAGTCTAAAGGTTTTAGCTCATAATTGAAGTAAATAACAACAAACAAACAGAGCCAAATTCTTTAACCATAATGATAAAACAAAAGAATAAGTGGAATGATGAAATTTTGCCTCAATTCTTCTTCGGGATTGAATTCTAGCTTCTCTCATCGTCTTCTAGGGTTTTTCTGCCTTCTCAATCGCAGCTAAACTCTTCTGAATCGTTCCAGAATTCCTCTCTATCGTTCTGAGGAGTTATCTTTATATATACGAATCGACTCGTCGAGTCAGGTGGCGACTCGTCGAGTCCATCTCTCAGTCCCCGTATTGTGATAAGTCTCTGGGATCCCGAGTCATTATCTTCTCGATTCTTCGATCAGACTCGTCGAGTAGTCAACCCTACTCGACGAGTAGGTGTTATTTTTGGTGTTTTTCTTCTTTGTTCCATTCTTGATCTCTCAACCGCTTCTCCTGCTTCCTTCTGCTTCCGAGCTTCATTTTTGGACTGAAAATATAATTCACACACTTTTAAGTACCTTTTGTCCATAAAATGCAATAATTTAGCTAATAAATGAATAAAAATCTATACTTAATATGAACTAAATATGCACATATCAGTGTACAATCGAGCCGGTGCCGTCCCGTGATCCTGAGAGAAACCTGAAACACATAACACAAAACACTGTAAGCACGAAGCTTAGTGAGTTCCCCAAAATACCACACATAACACATCTTAGCCACTCGAGGCTATAACTCTGTGGGTCCGTGGACCCTACTCTTAACCCTCTGGTTCTAACTCTGTGAACCTTCCGGTTCTAACTCTTGGAACCTTCTGGTTCTAACTCTGTAAACATGCACAGCATAAATCACATAGAAATAATGCAGTACAACACATAACATACAAATACTCTGTCACATAACTCTGGTTACCTACTCGAGGTAAAGTATAGTGAGAAGACTCACCTCGCGTATCTCGATAACTCGCAAATCCCGGAAATCACTCGCGCTCGATCCTCAGAGCTATAATCCTCCTATAACATAATATATCTCTAATTAACACTTTCACAACTAAGGTTGACTACCCCTATCAAGTCAACACTGGTCAACTTTGGTCAACGGTCAACTTTGACTGGACTCGACGAGTGCACTAGAGCGACTCGGCGAGTCTATACGTGTTCACTGACTCCCTAGGATCCTCTCTTGACACGTCGAGTACTCCCCTGACTCGACGAGTTCCACCTGGCATGAATCGCGGGGCCACCACGACTCAACTCGCCGAGTCTCAAGAACAACTCGGCGAGTTCGAGCTTGACTCGGTCCACCTGTCAACCCTCTCTGACTCTCCCTGACTCACTGAGTCAACCCTTAACTCGGTAAGACCACTCGCTGAGTGGTTATGGACAATCTTCATGCTACTCGCCGAGTCTGTTCTTCAGACTCGGCGAGTCTAAGCCATGCATGAACTCAAACTCACTCCTGAGGTCAAATCCGTTCCAGTAACTCATAGATCCAGTCCTTCCAAGCACATTTATCACGTAAAGTTACAATCTTGGTGCTCATGCAAAGGTCCAAAGGCCTTATTTGATGATATGGTCTCTAGAATGCTATTCTAAGCTCATGGCCTCCATTAACACTCATAAAGCTTGAAGGAAAAGAGTCTATGGACCTCTTTGGGTCCAGATCTAAAGCATCAACACAAAAAGAGGCCAATTACTCCATGAATCATTCCACAAAGAATCCCTAACTCTAAGATTTACACCAAGGGCTGAGAAAGGAACGAATGGTTACCTCAAATGAAGTTTCTGGACTCAGGAATCACTGGATTAGCACCTCCTTTGGTCTCCTCTTGCCTTGATCCTCTTCTATATGCAAAATCACCCACAAATAATCAAGGATCTTCCTCTTTTCTCTCATAAAACGCTCCAGGACTCTTTTAGGGTTCTCTTTGGGGTTGGTTGCCGCAAATGACGGCCATAAGCCCCTTTAAATAGGTCTCATACCCTGAAATTTAGGGTTTCATTAAACAGCGTGGACTCGCCGAGTCCGAACGCGAACCCTTTCCCAAACCGCGATCATACTCGGCGAGTTTGAGTTCCAACTCGCCGAGTCTCCTCACAAAACACCAAAATTAAGAAGAATAAATAATACCTGGGAATCCGGGCTGTTACAAAAACAGGTTCTCAACATGCTATGCAACTCCACAATGGATCTTTCTATGTTTTTAATATTGGATTAAGATGTCTAATCCAATAACTAAATTGGTTTATTCATGTAGTTATAAGCAAATTCTTTTTTGGGTTGCCCTCATAACTAGAATTATGTAAGAATGACATTTAGAGAGAGAGAGAGAGTATATGTTTATTAATTTATTATATGATTAATAAATTGCAATAAATTATTTGTTAATATATTCTGTTTAATATATTAATTGAAAATAGATAATTTATTTGTTAATTCATTAGGTGATTAATAAATTAATATGAAATCAATTCTTAAATGATTGATTCATTAATTTATATGATTAATAAATTAATGTTAAATCAATAGGAATTAATTAATTATTAATCTGAAATTAGTTATGGATTAACTGTAATTAATTAAAGGGACAAGGGTGAATTGTAATTGTTCATAGTTGAGAAAAGAAGGAAAATTCTAGAACTTATATAGGTGTTGAACGAAATTGGGAAGGATTCTAGAGTTTTTGGAATATTCCTAATGCTGATAGGGATACTATATTTAAACAGATAAAGAAGTATTATTTTACTATTCAAATATAGGGTTTTCCTTTTGTCATTGACACTATAAATAGGACACCAAGGCTTGGAATTTTTGTGCATACTCTTCCCATAAGGATACTTTGGTCGAAAATCTCCTTCTTCATCTCTCCTCTTGTCTTCCAGTTCTAGGGTTTGGGTGTGAGGCATTAGACATCATCCTTTTGGTGCTAAGCTTTCCAAGTCCAACAGCTACAAAGGATTGAAGTGATTTTTTTCAACAACAAATCAAAGGTATGTAACCCTAATACCATGATTCCAATTATATTAGGGTTTATGCTAGTTTTGTTGTTCATTGTATGTTGCCTTCAAAGTGTTATGACATAGACCCTTTATAGGATGCATGTACCCTCTTAAATGTTAAGTGTTTTCCGCATTGTACATAATTTTGTTTTCTATAAAACCCATCAGTGGTATCAGAGCTTTGGCTTTACAAACATTGATTGCATAGTAGTTGAATTGAACAAAAAAAATATGTCATACTTAGCTCACGGCGTGACATGTATCTGCCAGAACGTTAACTCAGTGCAAATCCAAAATTTCGAGAATTCTTGGCTAATTTGATTTATGTGATTGTTATTTAATAATTATTTGCTTAGATATCAATTAGAATCTGATTTTTCAGGACTAAATGTTTAATATATTGTATGTATAAGACAAGTCAATCAAATCAATAGTAGGCCTCATTCACGAAGCCATACTCAAGGGGGGGGGGGTAAGGGTAATGGACTATAAATAACCGTTGAATGGGTGTCCACTATCACCCATCGCTCCCTTATATGGTGGAAGGTCGTTAGTCGAACGTGTTTGATAGGACATAACCTATAAAAGTATGATATTATAAAGTAACTAAACTTTTTATAAATCTCACTCTAGTTACTTTAGGAAAAATGTGAAGCGTATAATAATCCATGAAAAAAACACATCACTTTTTATATGACGTTAGTGGAGCGTGAATGGCTAACCGACACACTAATTTGGGACTATAAAGTTGAGACGATGAAGAAATCAAAAATTATCATTATTGATGGAGCGTATTTGGTTTACTGGCACATCAATTCATGCTGATAAATGACCTCGTGGTTGTCAAGCGGGGTTGCATGGTTATTCACATCTGAATTGTTATCCTTGGCATCCCAGTCACAACTGGTAAGAACATAATCAAGATTAAACATGCCATTCATAAGATTCAATGAATCTCAAAGATCTAGCAGTTTCATGTGATTGAAATAGGTGAGATGACTCTACCTACCTAAAATAGATGTGAATTTGATTACGGCTTTCCTCTTCAGAGGTCGAATCAAGAATATGGATCCTAGTCTTAGTTTAATTTATGAGTTAGTAATTAAAGATTAAAATCAACTAACTTGAATTCTCTCTTCTCCCAAAACTTTAGATTTATGAAGATAGAGATGGTCTTCCTCGTTCTTTTGGAAATGTTTTTCCTAATTCTTCTAAAGATGATCTTCCACATTCTGATAAAGGTGAAAATTCTTCCATTTTTTGGGGAATAGTGGAACTGGACATCATGCTTCTTCAATTCTTCCACCTCCTCATCCTGTGAATCTCCCAACCACATTTTCCTCAAGTTGAAAGATACGAGTCTACTTCTAGCTTATTGGCATGTAAACATCAAGATGGAAAATCTGTATGTACTCATGTTTTGAAAATGAAATAATACATTGAAAAATTAGGTAGAATGGGTGTCATTTTTCTGAAGGAGCAAGCCATTGACTTGGTTCTTCTCTTGCTTCCAAATTAGGTAGAATGACGTGACCTTAATTGATTTGACTGAGATGTTGATAGTTGTTGAAGCAGAAATGCTTAAGAACACATCTAAAGTAGAGTTTCTTCAAGGGTCTAATTCCAAGAGTTCCATGGACGTTGACAAAGGTAACATTAGTGATACCTAAAAGATTTCTCTTCCCAATGGAAAGGGGCCATCTAAGATCAAACTGTTTGATTATATGGTAACAAGAAAGGTAAATTATAGGATCATTACATGTGCTACACCCAAAGAGTCTATTTGTTTCTACTGCTAATTAAAGGGGCATTGGTTGCGAAGCCGCCCTAAATACCTAAAGGATCTTAAAAATTGGGAAGTCAATTCATGTGACTCTGCTTCAGGTACATCCATTATCTAACTCCATAAGTTCCTATTCTTAGAATCTTGATACATAATGTGATGATCATATTTTGAATAATCTAAAAGAATGAATGAAGCTTAAGTAAACTGAGCTAAATCTGATTGTGAGAAATGAACGTTCGTCACATAGGTCATTGGTCAGAATTTGGAGCTACTACTAGGGATTTAAGATAATTTAATAGATTGTTATTACTCTTCGTAGATGTTTAGAAATATTTTTTTTCATGTTATGAAGTTTCCTTATCGTATATTTCCTTGCAATGAAAAATGTTGATCATATTCCTAATAATAGCAATATTAATTGTGAATGTTGATTCTTCTACAACATGCTTGTGGTACCATCATAATTGAAAAAGTGAAAGGAATCTCATCACCAAGTTTGAATTAGACAAAAGTTTGGAGTCATAAAATTCAAATTGCATGATGCGTGAAAATCTTTTTCATTGGAAAATTATGACTAAATCATTGTTCTTATGTTCATGTGAAACAAGTGAAATTGATGGATCTAATACATCTTGATATGGACCCTTCATATTCACCACAAGGGACGACAACTCCATTCGTCATAATTTATTGATGATTCAGTAAATATGATTATGTTTATAAGATTAAGCTTAAGTCTGATACTTTTGAAAAGATTCAAAGAGTAACAGAACATATAGAAGAATCTATTAGACAGAAAGATAAAAGATTCTCCAATCTGAAAAGAAATGAAAGTTCTTTAGTATCATGTTTTATGATCATCTTAATAATTGTGGAATTGTATTGAAACTAATCATCCAAGAACATCTTAGTGTAATTGTATGTCTAAGAAGAGGAATCGAACGTTGTTGGAAATGGTTCGATCATAAGATGAGTCATACTTTGTTCCAATCAAGTTTTAGAGCCATGCTCTAGTAGCTGCAAATTGTATCTTGAAACACATTCCACACTAAGAAGGATGAAAACACCGCACAATATGTGGAGTAAAGAATTCTTTCATTAGTCTAGCACATTTAGAATGGGAGTTTTGATGTTTTTCGTTAATCGAGAAATAAAAGATAAAATGAGATCAGTTCTATGAAGTGTTTTCTTGTCGGGAATCCACATGAACTTTTGAATATTTGATTTAGCTCGATGAGGAATGTTCCTTGAGACAAAGCTCATAGATCAAGAGGTTAGTCGAGTCGTGTTGATCTTGAGAACATACAATATTCAATCGATAGTGATCCTTTTAGTTATCACTAGCACGCGACCTGAGGTTTATAACATGTTGTGTTTAATTAACATACTCTGATTTGTGTGCACTTACAGATGATTTGGAAATGCTTATGAGTTATATGATCCTTATTTAATTGGAAAGGGTAAAGCACGTTAGTCAGTAAAAGTATACTAGTCAATATGGGTGAGCTACTAATAATATGGAAACATTGGTAGGTCCTTGAGCTGCCAGAAGGGAAGAAATTAAAATTAGTAAAGTTCAGTCCATGAAGAAAACTAAATGTAAATTTGGTTTGTCCTAAATCTAGTATTGTGACTGTAAGATTCACATGGATGAGAACATATGCACCTTGAAATCTAAGCAACAAAGGTTTCACTCTAATTCATGAAAATGATTATGAGGAAACACTTTCGCTAATAGATTTTGAAGATCTGATCTATATGGATGTTGTTTGTGTAAATTGCATTCTCAAATTCACAATATGATTACGTCATCCCTCTTTATATTTCGAATTGTGAGGAGTGGCAAGGAATTGTTTGAAATTTTGAAGGATATGTCTATCTATCTTGAAAAGGTTTAAAAACACATATGTATATTATCTAACTAAGGTGTATAAGCTTAAGAAATCTAGCTGGAAACTTATCAAAGCACCGTGTGATAGAAATCTATACTTCCTTAAGAAAGTCAAAGGATATTGATATCTAGAAGTCTAGTAGATTTTGATGGGTTTGAGCCATAAGAAATTTCCTATGTGCACATGTAAACCTTAATGCGTGGATCTAGGTTTCTCTAATTGAACATGCATTGTATCCAAGACTTACAATTCTAGATCTAATGTAAACAATTGAATCTTATCATATGAAATCGGATCTAGAACAATACCTTGAGTTACTTGCTTGATACTTCTTCTCCTTGGAGCTTAGAGTCACAATTGTCACTCCTCTAATGGCTTACAAACACCAACTAGCAATAGGATGATCTTGAGAGAGAGAGAGGAGGGTGAGAAATCGGCCCTAGGGTTTCTTGCCTTGCATGAATGCCGATTTCCCTCACCCAAGGGATCTATTTATACTATGAGCCACTAGGGTTTCACCTTTAACCCTAATTGAATAACTTAGGCCCTAAGCAATCCAATATCTTCCTAGATATTAGGCTTGGACGATTTTAAGGTCTCCTAACCCTAAAATCCGTCCACCCTTATATCCATAAGGATACATAGCCCAAAACACAACTATCACACATTTGACAGTTTATGCCCCTTTGTTCAATTAATCTCTTTAAGTCACCAAATTAATTCTCAATTAATATATGACTTATATTAATCAAATAACATTATTATTCCTTTAATATATTATTCTCATAATATATTAACAATAATATCTCTTCTCTATTAACAAATCATCCTGTCAAGTTGTTATGGTGAAGGCAACCCAAAAGGACCATGCACAACCGGGTCAAGTACTTACCAATTATAGTTACAGCCTTAGACACTAATCCAACAGTCTCCCACTTGGATAAGTCTAGTAACTATATACGCAAACACAACCCGATTAGCAATCGTAGCTCTCAAAGACGCTGTCAAACTCTGATCTTATCAGTATCATGTCCTTTAGATAAGGGATCGTACAGTCCTCTGTTTAGATATTGTGCGGACAATCTCATGGAACTTATTGTCCAGCAATAGGTTTCTCGATCTCAGATTCATTTGACATAGAACTTAATTGAACACATCAATTCAGTCCTGACCGGACCCGACACATAAGTCAAATCAAATCATCGAGGGGCCCTGATATCGCTTTTACCCTCTTAGGATAAAAGTAAAAGATAAAATTCGACTTATATGCATTTATTATTTACTAATCAATCATACACAACAATGCGTTTTATGACATCAATTTACTGATGCAGTTTCGCATTGTCAATGCACAACCAATTAATAAACAATCAACCATATATCTTGGTTTTAAGACCATATGATATTATCGTCTTGCGATCACTTGCGTCACATTCCATAAAGTGATTCCAGCAAGCGCGGGTTTATTCCAATGCTCAAAACTTGTTCATAAGCACTCATGAACGTTGCAGCAAACCTTTGCTATGTCTAATACCTTTTAGACAATCTACACACCAATTCATGACAATCTTCATTCATACCTACTTCCAACATATGAATGATTGTGGACCATTGGAATAATTCGATTATTCTTAATAACTCAATTATTCAGGAAGTCAAAACAAGCAAAGTGAAACAATAGTTAAACAATTAACATAAGACAATAGCTTTACTTATAAATAATACTCCTTTATTTAATCATCAAATGCCAATTACATTTATCTATTACATGTTTCTAAAACTATCTAATCTAAATTAATATCGTCTTTCAGCCCAATGCTCCTAGCGTGCTGCAAATGCTTAACCCTACTCAGTCCCTTCGTAAGCAGATCTGTTGGGTTGTCCTCTGACAATACCCTCTTTACTACGAGGTGTCCTTATACTTGATGTCTAATAAAGTGATATTTTCTGTCGATATGCCGAGATCTACCATGATCCCTCGGTTCCTTGGTCAAGGCAACCACTCCTTCATTATCGCAGAAAATTTCCATAGGCTCCTTTATGGTAGGCACAACTCCAAGATCACCAATGAAGTTCTTCAACCACATCGCCTCTTTTGACGCTTCGCTTGCTGCAGTGTACTCTGATTCGCACGTTGAATCAACTATGGTTTCCTGTTTGGAACTTTTCCAAGTTACTGCTCCTCCATTAAGGGTAAAGACCCAGCCCGATTGCGAACGGTAGTTGTCTCTGTCGGTCTGGAAGCTGGCGCCATTATACCCTCGCACCTTTAAGTCATCACTCCCTCCGAGGACTAAAAACCATTCCTTGTTCCTCCGAAGGTACTTAAGTATATTCTTGACCGCAATCCAATGAGCTCTGACCATGCTCAAAGCAAAGGCCACATCAGGGCGAGTACAAGTCATAGCATACATGATTGAGCCAACTGTGGAAGCGTAGGGTACTCGGCTCATCTAAGCTATCTCGACTTCTGTACTCAGACTTTGAGTCTTATTCAATTTGGCATTACTCTGTATCGGTAGTTATCCTTTCTTCGAGTTTTCCCTACTAAAACGTTTTAGTACTTTATCCAAGTAAGTATTCTGACTAAGTCCTATTAGTCTCTTACTTCATTCTCTCACTATCCTTATACCCAAAATATAGGAAGCCTCTCCGAGATCCTTCATAGCGAAGCACTTCCCGAGCCAGGACTTAACCTCCTGCAAAGTCGGGACGTCGTTTCCTATGAGCAGTATGTCATCGACATACAAAACGAGGAAGCTAACTATACTGCCACTGGCCTTGACATATACACATGATTCATCTTCACTTCGTACAAATCCAAACTCTTTGACTTTCTCATCGAAGCAAAGATTCCATCTGCGAGTTGGTTGCTTAAGTCCATAAATGGACTTCTCAAGCTTGCACACTCTATTGGGATGCTTCGGATCGACAAAACCTTCTGGTTGAGCCATGTAAACATCCTCAGCCAACTTCCCATTAAGGAAAGCGGTCTTGACATCCATTTTTCATATCTCATAATCATGAAATGCAACAATGGATAGCATCACCCTAATAGACTTTATCTTAGCAACGGGTGAGAAGGTCTCATCATAGTCAACTCCGGGAGTTTGAGTAAAGCCCTTCGCCACCAATCGTGCCTTATACGTGTGCACATTTCCATCCACGTCGGTCTTCTTCTTGAAGATCCATTTGCACCCAACCGTCTTACGCCTGGGCACATTGTCAACCAAATTCCAAACTTGGTTGTCATACATGGACTGAATCTTGCTTTCCATCGCCTCTTTCCATTTTGCAGACTTTGGGCCTGCCATGGCTTCCTTATAGCTATTAGGTTCATCTAGATTTATTAGTGTACCATCACTAATATACGTGTCCCTTTCGGTAGTAATATGAAAGCCATAAAACTGGGGTTGAACTCTAACTCTTTCGGAACGTCTAAGAGGTAAGGAATCGTCAATCGGTTCAACTGGAGTTTCCTCCTCGGGTTGAGCGCCGGCGTTAGAGGTTCCTTCATCACTCGATTCTTGAATCTCTTCAAGATCGATTTGCCTCCCACTGTCCCCTTGGCTTATGAGTTCTCGCTCTTGGAAAACCCCTCTCCTCGCAACGAAGACAACAATGTCACTTGGTCTATAGAAGAGATATCCAAAGGATTTATGCGGGTATCCGATGAAAATACATCACTCACTAAGAGGTTCGAGCTTGTCAAGAGTTTCTCGTCTTACGAAAACTTCACAACCCCAAACCTTAATATGTGCCGACGAGGGAGCTTTCCCTGTCCACATTTCGTGAGGTGTTTTGGCAACCTTCTTTATAGGGACTCGGTTAAGGATATGGGCGGCGCTCTCTAAGGCATACCCCCAAAATGAGATAGGTATTGAAGCACGACTCATCATAGAACGGACCATGTCTAACAGGGTTCGATTACGCCTTTCTGCCACACCATTCAACTGCGGTGTCCTAGGTGGCGTCAATTGCGAAACTATTCCGCATTCTTTGAGATAGTCATGGAATTCAAGACTTAGGTACTCTCCTCCTCAATCGGATCGAAGCATCTTGCTTTTCCTGCCCAATTGATTCTCCACTTCATGCTTGAATTCTTTGAACTTTTCAAACGTTTCTGACTTGTGCTTGATTAAGTAAATATACCCATATCTACTATAATCATCGGTGAAAGTCACGTAGAAGCGGTTCCCATCCTTTTTGGTGGCTCTAAAGGGACCACACACGTCGGTGTGTATGAGATCCAATAAACCCTCACCCCTCTCACAAGTGCCAGTGAAGGGTGACTTGGTCATCTTTCCAAGTAAGCAAGATTTGCACGTGTCATCTTCCCTAAGGTCGAATGACTTCAACACTCCATCCTTTTAGAGTTAGGATATGCGCTTCTTGTTGACATGTCCAAGACAACAATGCCACAAGGATGCTTTATCCATACTATTAGAAGAATCCATACACAACACATCATTTCCTAGGTTATCTACAACCATAACAGTTTCATAAATTCCATTACAAGGCATTGCTTCAAAATATAAAACACCATTTAGATAAGCATAAATCAAACCATTCTCATTATTAAACGAATATCTAAATCCTTGTCTAAATAAACCATGAAAAGAAATGATGTTTCTTGCCATATCTGGCGAGTAGCAACAATTATTTAAATCTAAATTCAAGCCATTACTAAGCACTAAAGAATACACTCCAATCTTGGTAACAGGCGACAATCTTCTGTTCCCCATGATTAGATTTATTCTTCCAAGCTCCACATCCCTATTTCTTCCTAGTCCCTGCAAATCAGAACAAATGTTGTAACCACACCCTGTATCAAGAACCCAAGAAATAGCATGAGATGAATCATTAGATTTAATTGTGTAAATACCTATGAAAGATGGTTTGATCTTCCCATCCTTGATGGCTTGCAGATATTACGGGCAACTTCTCTTCCAATGCCCTATTTTGTAGCAATGATGGCACTCTGCCTCCTTTGGGTTTGGGTTAGGCTTAGCAGGATCAACCTTGGTCCCACTAGAAGAGGAACCATCTTGGGACTTTCCCTTGCAGTGCTTCTTCGAAGAAGTCTTCCTCTTCTTGCCCCTTCCCTGCCCAATAGCCAAAACAGGAGCATCGGGTGGATTGGGAGCTGGTGCAACAGACTTGTCCTTGAGGTTGCTCTCAGCAGTCCTTATGAGCCCTTGGAGCTTGCTTAGGGTGACCTCTTCCTTTTTCATGTGGTAGGTCATCCTAAATTGATTGTAGCATGAGGGCAAGGAGCGAAGAACAATGTCGATAGCCAAATCTTCCCCAAAGTTGACATTCAACTTGCGAAGACGATCAACATACCTTTGCATCTTTTGTAAGTGCACGGTTAGAGACTCTCCACTTCCCATTTTAGTAGTGATCATATTCGTTATGATCTCATAGAGTTCTTGCCTCACGCTTTGGTGATATCTCTCCATCAAGTCTAGATGCATCTCATAAGGATACATGTCCTCATAGGACTTTTGGAATTCAAAGTTCATTGTGGCTATCATGATGCAATGGACTTTCGTTGCATCACGTTCATGGGTCGAAAAAAGACAGCCATTTCTTCGGGAGTAGCAGTTTCTGGATTGATCTTCTCGAGCTTCTCATCAAGAACATACTCTTTGTCCTCGTAACGCACGATCGTGCGAATGTATCTTATCCATTCGCTAAAGTTCGATCCATCAAAAGTCACTTTTTGACAAAGGCTCATTAGCGTGAATGAGCTAGCAGCAGCGTTGTTTGCGTTAGACATCTACAAATAGAAAGGAACAAATTTGATTAGAATTAAGTCCCTAATTAACACCCAAAAATGAAAATTTAGGACTAGGACCCAACAACATTATTTACACATTAGAAAAGGGATGTCGTGATCCAACATGCAAATAATTTGGAGGTAAGTGAATGACGATTCACTAATTCTTCACCATGAAAAACATAAGCTTAAGTTTTAAATGTATTGAGAATTCCTAGATATCTTTGAGATTCATTGAACCTTTCAATGGCATGTTAAAAAACTCGATATGTCCCTCTAGTTTGTGCCTGGGATGCCGAGGATCACAAAGTGGGTGTGAATAGCCATGCAAATCTATATGGTGCCTTCTTTGTTACAATCACCTATTCGATGTGCCGGTAAACCACACACGTTCCACCGAACTATGACAAACAAAGAATCACCCTTTGCCACCTTTGCTTAGAACCAATTAGTGTGCCGGTTAACCACACACGCTCCACTAACTTCTTAGCAAGGGTGCAAAGTGTAATTTCATGGGATTGCATCAATTCACTTTTCCTAAAGTAACTAAGATTGGGAATTTTATGAAACACGTTTAGTTACTTTATATAGATTCATTATACTTATTAATGAGAAGAGGTTTGCCATATCCTACCCGTTCGGCTAACAACCCTCCACCAGTCAAGCAAGCGGTGGGTGTGAGTGTACACCCATTAAGTGCCATTTTATAGGCAACAACCTTATACCCACCTTATAGACCGGCTTCGTGAATAAGGTCTACTAACGGTAAGACTAGCATTTTTAATCATATATATATATATATATATATATATATATATATATATATATATATATATATATATATATATATATATATATATATATATATATATATATATATATATATATATTAAGCTTGTAATAATATATTAGTATAGTGTTGAATTTTAAACTTGTAAAATTCTAGGGTTTGAAATTTAAATTATTCAAATTAAACTTTTAATCACAAAACTTAAATTTCAAAACTTGAGGACAAGTTTTAAACTTTTCAAAACATAAGGATCAAACAGCAAATAATATAAATCAAGTCTAGTAAATAGCCAAATTGTCCCATCAAAACTTTCGGTAACTCTAGTAAAAAACATAAGAAGACGGTAGCGAGCACTAAATGCTACTTAAAAGTCTACCTCATTAGGAATCGGAGAGAACTCTTAAACCTTTCTTTTAGTATTTAGAATATGTGAGACTGGTCGTGGTAAGACTCGAAATTCTTGCAAACATGCGAGGACATAATGTTCTTACTTTTATATCGTAGGTATATATATATATATATATATATATATATATATATATATATATATATATATATATATATATATATATATATATATATACACACACACACACTAGCCGTTTACCCGCGCCAAGCGACGGGTGTAAATAGTTTTTTAGGAATTAGTATGTAGAGGCAATTAGTTCTTTTACGTAAATAGTTATTACATTTAAACAATTATCAACGAGAATCATACGAGGGGAAAAGAAATCAACAATAATAAAAATAAAGAGTAAGGATAGATATCTATCATTAGTTTCTTTCATAAAAATGTCATATTTCAGCAAATATGCAATGTGATAGTATACGCAGAAATCAGCATTGTAACTATATGTAACCGTTTAATAATCATTTTCTATTTTACCTTTTGGACTTTATTCAGCAGGTTGAATACTTGTTTCACCAAATCCATTACATATCTATGAACAATGTCATGTAAAGTTGATCAAATGAAATATATATATATATATATATATATATATATATATATATATATATATATATATATATATATATATATATATATATATATATATATATATATATATATTGTTATTTATTGATTAAACAAAATAATCATGAAACTTTAAAAAAAAATTTCATATATAAACCTAAAGAAAAACATTATCATTTATACATCATAATAATTCTAAATATCTTTAAATTGTTTATTTTTCATATATAAACCTAAAGAAAAACATTATCATTTATCAACCAAAAATGATACAACTACTGGAAATATATAAAATGAAAAAATATATTTATTTAAAACAATTTTGAATTGTTTAGCGGTTACAATCATGTAGATTTATCTGAAAACACAAATTCAAACACTTTTGAATAAAAAACAATTTTTAAAATAATTTACTTTTTTAGAATGGTATGTTACATAGAAAAGAAACAACGGAATATTACGAACATAAACAATAAACTAAAAAAATCTAGATTTGCTTATATAAGAATAAAAAATAAAAAAAAAAAATAAAATAAAAAAAACCATCTCATTTCATCAAAATTCCATTTTTAAAAGGTGGTGTTGGATATGTTTAACCCTTATTTTGACATGTATGGTGTATACTTAGTTTTTATTTAAGTATGTTATTTTAGATAAATCTATTTGTTGGGTTTGCTATGGATAAATAATTCAACTGAAATGTATATCTAGGTCTTACATACAAAAAATGTTATGTAGCATATTGCTCCTAAATATTATCCTAATTTTGTTCTTGCAAATTAATAAGAAAAAAAAATCCATGAATTTTGTTATATTGGTTTTATCTATATTTAAATGATTAGTGAGACCAAATTTTAACAAAAAGAAGGTCAAGTTTAAACGGAACTTTCCAAAAATTATTAGACAAACATCTTAGTAATTTTTATAATATTTTCACCATAATTTCAATAAATAACTTTAAACTTTTCAAAAAGTTATTTTTATCTCCGATAAAAAGTTAATCATGAAAAATTAAACAAAGACAAATGTTTGATTCATAAATTGTTTTAGAAACCTTTTGAACTTATAAAATAATTGCAATTTGGATGACTTTTGAATACATATAAATAGGAAATATAAATAGGAAACATGGCAACCGTTACTCAGAGATATAGATAAATGGCCGATGAAAGCCAAAATCAGCCAGATACACGAAACCATCAAATCACCAGCTCCAAACTATAATCGCTCAATAGTATTTTAATGTTATATATAATTATCTGAATTATGTATACTATTTGATGCTAATGAATGATATTGACTTTAATCTTGACAAATGAGATAATTCTTCTATTAGTTTCTTATTCGCAAAACATTTTTTAATACTTATGAAGTTATATTAAATACAATTATAATGCATTTTTTCACAAATTTTTAATAACTATTGTTAAATAAAAAAAAATAAGTTATGCATCATGGTAATCACAAAGAGATTTTAAATTGTAAACTATAAAGCTTAACAATAAACATATTTATTACAAACACAATTAAGAACATTCAAAACTTTCATAGTTATAAAAGAAAGAAGGAAAGGTCTTCCGTTGTGACCTGGTTTAAAAAAATTTATAACAATGCATGTCATTGAACTCCAAATTTTAACTGCACAATTTAAACGTTGAATTTAATAATTATACTTCTATTTTATGGATGCATTTCATGGAGGTAAATGGCAACTTCAAATTATCAAAAAAAAAATGAATAAGAATTTTACACATTAAATTTCCAAATGTACCAAAATAATTAAGTTTCAATAGTTGATACAAAGTTGCAATTAAGTTAACCAGATTATAGATCATACACCTGGTACTTGGATCTTTCTGTATCTGTTTTATCACCCAATTTCAAGAATATCACCCTAATACACCACCAACACCCACCACAACCATCTCCAACCAGCAGTAGCACCCACCATTGTTAAGACTTACACAACATCAATGGAAACTCAAACCAAATATACCCCTTACAGATGTAAATGACATCCGAGGGCATAATGGTCATTACTCCAAATAAAGAAGAGAAGGTAAATAGCACACCATGTTGTCAGCCTGTAACTACGTAACTACTGACCTAGTTTCCGCAGTACTTTTTATTAGTACTTTTTATTAGCTATTAATAATACCAATAAAACTACTAATAATACAAATAAAGTAGATAAAATAGAACCCACAAAACATGTCATGAACCAATTCGTCTGTCCACTCGTCTAGATTCACTGATAATATTTATGCCAACAACTTCATAATTAACCAAATAGCAAAAAATTGATCCAAATCCAAGTACCTGAAAGAACAACCATTGGTTCCTATGGTTCCAAAAGTCCAAAGCAGATCTAAAATAAAAAAAAAAATGTAAAACTAAATGGGGAGAAGCTTCAAGTTCTTGCTCTTGAATTTCCATTTAAAAATCATATTTCTTGTCTACAGTTCCAGAATGACCATTGCCCCATTGGGCTCTTTGCCATGAATATTGTGTATAATTTGGTGTTCTATATAGGTCCCGGGTCTTTCCTTCTCTCTAAATCACAGAGAAAAATATCCGTGGGGTTGGCTGCAGAAAACTAACATTAAAACCATTTGTGTGTAAGATAAAGAATAATGCCCTGATATAATTTTTGTGTGAAAGAGTGAGATAGAGGTGGTGGTGCGGTGTTTAAACCAGAATCCAAAAAGAAAAACCACCTAAGAAGACACTATGATGAGCTATGGTGATGACCAAAAACCTAATCGAACTTGCAATCCTGTAAAACCAAAAATTGTAAGTGTAAAAAAAACCATAATCGGTTGTTTTAAATCCAATAGCAAGGTGAGAGGTAAAAAAAGAACGAAAATTTCTTTCATTTAATTTTCTACCAGGGGTTTCGTCAAAGATGTAAGCACTATTATATTTGCTTCACAGGCCAAGGTACCTAGAACCTCGATGATGGTGGTGGCATGATTTAGGTGGTGTGTAGAAAGAGAGAAAGGTGAGTGGTGTGGCTAGGGTTTGTGAGCGAAAGAGATGGAGCAGAGAGATTGAAATGGGTTAATGAATATGAAAGTATTTGGTAGGAGGTTTGGTTTAAAACTCTCCATATAGAAAGTTGGACGGTGGTAAATAGTGGTGGTGAAGTTGGTAGTGCAATGAGAACTTCTATTTGAATGCGTCTTCAAGTATATAGAACAATGAACAGATTTTGCCGAGATATAGGGATAAAGGAATGAGTCAATTCAAAACAATAACGGTGAAGTTAGTAGTGCAATGAGAACTTCTATTTGAATGCGTCTTCAAGTATATAGAACAATGAACAGATTTTGCCGAGATATAGGGATAAATGAATGAGTCAATTCAAAACAATAACGGTGAAGTTAGTAGTGCAATGAGAACTTCTATTTGAATGCGTCTTCAAGTATATAGAACAATGAACAGATTTTGCCGAGATATAGGGATAAAGGAATGAGTCAATTCAAAACAATAACGGTGAAGTTAGTAGTGCAATGAGAACTTCTATTTGAATGCGTCTTCAAGTATATAGAACAATGAACAGATTTTGCCGAGATATAGGGATAAAGGAATGAGTCAATTCAAAACAATAACACTTACGCCTTCTTCCCGAGTTTTTATGTAAATTCATTAAAGGAAATGGAAGGCAAATTTTGACAGAAAGAAAGGGAGGTGAAAGAAAATATTAATTATTCCGTGTTCCCGAGTTCGAAGGAAAGAAAAGGAAAATTTTTAGTTTTTGTGTTCCCGAGTTAGGAGGAAAAAGAAAATAAAACTTAAAATTTTCTTTCCCCTCACTTTCTTCCCAAATCCGCCCAATTTGGGAGGAAAATTTGGAAGGAAAATATGACTCTAAAATCCTTCCCCTCCCCTCACTTTCCTTCTATTAATGAAACTCGGGAACACGATTTTCCTTCGACACCCCTCACTTTCCCTCCTTATCCTCCCATTTCTCTCCTTAAGTGGAACTCGGGAACAAGGCGTTAAGGCTATGGGGAGTGGTCACCACCAACCCACCGAAAAAGTAGTGTCTCCTCTACGCCACGTCACCTTCACCACCAAACCACTAGACTTAGGAAATGGTCACCACTCCACAATTATCTCTTTTTTTAATTTTTTTATAATTAAATTAGATAAAAACATAATTTAAAACATAATAAAATATTTTATATTAATTAAAACCATATTACATAATTTAAAACATAGAAGATTAAACCAACTTAGAAAATGAAAACTAAAATACTAAAAAAAACATAAAAATAACTTAGAAAATCTAAATTACTAAAAAACATAGAATCTACTTGTGATATTGGTCGAGAACTTCTTGTTGAATTTTCATAAACACCCTTAAATTTTCCGGGTCGAGATTCAGTTGCGGTACCGTGTTTATAATTTGATGTGGTGAGTGCTAATTGTCGCCGACCTTGTTCCTCCGTTGAATCAATTTTTTTTCTAAAAATTTAGAGTTTTGTCGATTTTCTCCGCTAGTGCATCCTCGTTGGTTGATTTTCTGCTAGAAGACGCCCCCTTTCTCGCTTTGTCCCTTCCCGGTGGTCGACGAAATTGGACGTCCGGTGGACCCTCCCCCTCGGTGGTGTGGAACTCATCATTGAGGTCGAGGTTAACACCAATGTCCAACTCGGATGTTCTCGGCCTTTTGTTGGAACCGATGGTAGATCCCGAATGCGTTGTTTCCGCATAAAGGACCCATTTTGGACCATTGTGACAAACTTCCCACGCTTTTGGTTGGGAAACGTTCTACCATTGTTGGTAATTTTGTATTGTTACAACGCGGTTGATAAAATGTTGAAATCGTTGCGACCACTTCGATGCATATTTTTAAGATTGTCAAATACGTCGTTAAATTTGATGCAAGTCGCTCGAAGGTCACGCCATTTTGCATTGACCGAGTTGTATGTCTTGCTCGTTTGCCTTCCTAATAACGCGTGGAAGTGGCCTAAAACACAATTCCAAAAGCTTTGACCCGATTGCGCGTTGCCGACATCCCTGTCTTGTGATATGAAAATCCAAGCTTTAGCTAAAGTTGTCTCCTCCTCCTCAGTCCATTGCGTATTTTTCTTTTTTGTTGGATCTTTTGATTTTTTTGCCTTCTACAACTTGGTGTGTTTTGTTGAACCCGTTTATCATCATCGTCATTATCGAGGTTTACGGCTTGAGATTTAGATAATGGAACTTAAGATGGTTGTGAAGATTGTTGACGTTGGGAAGTTTGGCATTGACATTGCGGAGAAGGTTGTTGTTGAAAGGCTTGAAATTGGGATTGAACGACTTGTGGTGGTGGTTGTTGTTGTTGTTGGTAGTATTTTGGGTGGTATGAAAGATTAGTGAATAGAGGTTGTTGCTGAATGGGGGATGATAACAATTGCATGTAGCCAATATTCGTTAACAGATCATTTGGAGTGTTTGGGGTGTTCGGGGTGGGTGGGGTATTTTGGTTTGGATCCATGAGGAAATAAATTTTTTTGGTAAATATATGTGTTTGTGTTGAATCAACCCTCACATCCATCACATACGCTACAAACCCACTACAGCCCTGCTGTAGACTCTGCCTCGCTCTAGCGGCCGAACAAAATGCCGACCCCGAACGTGTACCCTCGCCATACACAGTAAGAACTCCCCCACTAGGGTCTCGTATGGTCACCAGTTGTCGCTCGCAGTCGATAACCGCTCCGAATCTACTCAACCAGTCTATGCCCACGATGACACAAACATCTCCCATCGCAATAGGAACTAAATCAATCGGGAACTCAACACCGAAAATCTCGAGTACACACCCTCGGATCACCTCTGTGGCATACACCACCGTCTCGTCAGCTATGGAAACTCTCAGAGGTCAACTCAACGCCTCTCGACTAACACTGATGTGCTGACTAAAGGCCAAAGATACAAAAGTCCGACTCGCGCCCGAGTCAAATAACACCAAGGCAGGTACATAACTCACAAGAAAAGTACCTATGCATAACATAATATAAGCATAATATCTCAACATCAAAATAAATACATGAAAGAATACATACCAGCCACGACATCGGGCGCCGCGCGGACCTCCTCTGCGGTCAACTGGAAGGCTCTCCCTCGCGCCTTCGGTGTCTCGGCCTTCACTAGTCGACTGTTCGTAGCTCTCACTGCAGCAAGGGCAAATCCGTGAGATGCTCCCTGTGCTGACCCTCGTAACTGTGGACACTCTGCCTTCCAGTGTCCAGTCTGGTTGCAGTGAAAACAAACTGCAAACCCCTTGGGGCAATCCTTGGCCATATGCCCCTCCTTGCCACATTTGTAGCAAGACCCTGCTCTGCACATCCTCTCGTGGCTCTTGCCGCACTTGCCATAAGTGCGGCCCCTCTGGCTCCCAGATCTCGAATTGGCGGGCTTGGACCGCTTGGCTGCCGGCTGTGACTGTGTCGGTTGCCGATCTCTCCCTTGAGACTCATCCTCCTCCCTAGCCTGGGTCTCCAGCTCTATCTCCCTCTTCCGGGCATTTGCCTGAAGCTCGGAAAATGTCCGGTATGTCGAGTTCGCCACGAACTCTCGTATATCCCTCCTCAACACACTCAGATATCGGCTCATACGTGCCTGCTCGGAGGACACGTGCTCTAGGTAGAACATCGCCCTCTCATGGAACATCTGAATAATCACTGTAACAGACTCGGTACCCTGCTTGAGGGTCAGAAACTCCTGTGCCAAGCGCTCCCTCTCCACCTGGGGAGCGTACTCATCTCGAAACATAGCAGTGAACCTCTCCCAGGTCACTGCAGCAAGCTCAGCAGGCGTATAGTGCGCCGTCACAAACTTCCACCAGTCCTTCGCTCCCGGGAGAAGCTGGTTCAGCACGAACCGGACTCTCAAATGCTTTGGAGATGAGCAAGTAAAGAAACACCCCTCTATGTCTGAAATCCACCTCATCGCCCAATCGGGTCCTGGGTCCCATCAAACTCCGGTGGTTTTGTGTTGCTGAACTCTCGGAACAGCAACACATCACCACCCTGCGGCCTAGTCGCAGCTATAGCTGCAGTGGCCGCAGCAACAGCAGCCTCAGAAAGAGCAGCGTATCTCTCATCAAAAGTCTCTATCAGTGCGGTCTTGATAGACCCGAACATCTCTGGTATCTCTGCCATGGTGGCCGCAGCCACCTCCTCATGGATGATCCTACGGATCTCCTCATCACTCGTACCGCTGCTCTCTGGTGTGTGGCATGTTCCAACCATGATCTCTCTCTATGAAATACAACATAAAAATATCAGGGACTCGCTCGAGTATACTCACACTCGAATACTCCACCCTACTTGTTCCTTGGTACTCTAAGGATTCTTACTTGGGCTATGCACTGACTCGGTGTCTTCAGTAGTACGGGCCCAATACTACCGTCCACATCGCATCAACATTCACCCCAAGTCCTCTTCCCAGAGTCCCAAATCCCAAGTACTCTACTCTCTCTAATCATATGCTACTCGCTAGTAGATCTCTCATAAGATCCTCGTTGCTATCTAAACACTCTCAAGCATCCCTAGCAACAAAACTCCTAGACTAAGGCATCACATATCAGGCCACTCTAGTCCTAATAAGAATACCTAGTCTACTCTAGCATGCATAATATAACTCATCATATAACATAGCATATCATATCTCATAAAACTTATTGTAATGGTATTTTGGGAAATCATCGTTCAGGCGCTGGCTGTTCGTACACACGGCTTTGCTCTGTTTGTCTCGAAAGCTCTTTTTACTCTATTGAAAATTATTTTATTATCGAAATTTCCTCAAATCCTCAGTTTGAGTTCAGATATGCCCGGAGGTGCACCAGAATCCCTCAAACCAAGGCTCTGATACCAACTTGTAACACCGTAAAAATTAAAACAATTTTTCACATTTTCAAAACACATTTTCATTCACAATTATTAATAAAATCTCATTGTATCATATCTTCGTTCCACAAAACATTTCCCAAGATCGAAATACATAAAAATCCATGTGTGTGTACGAATCATGCCGACACCTTCCCGCGATCGTCACTGATACTTGAAACACATAACACATAACACTGTAAGCATAAATGCTTAGTGAGTTCCCCAAAATACCACTCTAACACATATTAGCCACTCAAGGCTATAACTCTGTTTGACCCCTGGTCAATGTGTCTCAGTGGGACCCTCCAGTCCCAACTCTCTATGGGCCCTCTGACCCTAACTCTATGAACCCAAAGGTCCTAACTCTATGGACCCACTGGTCCTCACTCTGTAAACTCTGAATTATGCATATCATATATCACAATAATCATAACACATAAATAGCATGCAAATACACTGGCACCTAACTCTGAAATACACTGTCACATACTCTGTTTACCACTTTAGGTAAAGTATAGTGAGAAGACTCACCTCTGGCAACTCGGTAAATCTCTGACTCGGTAAACGCTGGTCTAGCCTCCGCCTAGTCACATGAAATAAATACCTTATTTAATATAACTCTCAAAGGCTAGACTATGTCCTCTTATGACACTCTCAGAAGGGTAAAAGACCATTTTACCCCTCTCATAACTCAAAAGGCCCCACTATAGACCATACCCTAAAAGTCAACTTTTTCGGGTTACGTTGCGCGTACCAGATGTGTACGCTGAGCATACCCGGCTGCCTTTCAGAATCGGGGAACGCCACCCAGTACGCGACGCGTACTGGGATTACACCCGGCGTACTCCCCTGCTTCAGTCCTTTAGCTCTTGAGGTCTTAAACAGTTAAGACCCACGTCTAACTTCTAGATCTGACTACTTCTAAGCCTCTTAATCCAAAAAGTTGATGACTTTAAGCCTTTGCATGGATGAAAAAGTCACCAACTCCCATAATATTCCATTCTCTAACTCTAGAAGGCTTATTACTCAAGCATGACCATATCAACAACCAAGATGGAAACTTTATGGATCTAAACCACTAATACCACTGAAAGGGACAGATCTCAGACCATGGAGCACCTTACACTCATAAAGTCTCCACCTTTGGGGTTTTTAACCCTAGAAATGGCACATGCAACAACAAACCAAAAGAAGAGGAAAGTTTTGAACTTTATACCTCTAAGTGTAGCCCCTTTCTCTGTAGATCTCAGATCCAAACTTGCACTTCAAGCTTTAGCCTCCAAAAGCTCCTTTCCTTCTTCTTCACTAACTCACCAATGCACTATTAGCTCCAACAACACTCACACACTCACTAAGAACGATGGGAGGCTCTCTCTTAGGGTTTCACTCACTGATATGGAGGCTGAGAAATGAGCCATAGAACCCTTTAAATAGTGCACAAGTCAGAATAGGGTTTTGCACCTGGGCCGGGTACGCCCGACGTAACTCTGGGTACGCCCAACGTACCTTGGTGACTCCGCGTCTAAAATGAGCGCATGAGTATGCGCAGCGTACTCTCGAGTACGCCCAGCGTACTCATTTGCCACATATTTCCTCTAAAGGGCTAAACTTGACAACAAGAGAAAAAGAAGGAGGATTGAATAGTTGTACTTGAATCTTGGAATGTTACAATTCTCCCCCACTAGAGCCAGACTTCGCCCTAGAAGTCTCATACTGAAAACAACTCCGGATGTTTCTCCCGCATTTCTGACTCTATCTCCCAAGTCAGCTTAGACCCCCTCCGATGTTGCCACTGAACCTGAACCAGGAGCACCTCCTTCTTCCTCAGAACCTTGGAATTTAAATATAAAACATAAATGTATAAGTATAAAATGTATATGGGTCAGGTTATAAAAGGAGTAGATCGGTGACGATTCATACCCGAATCTTTTAATAAAAACATTAATGGGTAAACGAATAAAAAATTACGATCCAGACCTATATCATTCTTAGAAGGTCGGGTTGGATCTGGGTCAAAACTCGCTCAATTGCCTCCGATGCCACCCTAGAATCTACCCATCTCTAACCACCACCATGTGAAGCAATTCCATCATACCCTCCATCTGGAACTTGTCAATGATCTCTCTCGTTTCCACCTCTTGTATTCTCTATCAACAGCACCTTGGTCGTCAAAACTTACCTCTCAATGTCTCTCTCTTTCGTGTTCAGTTTTGGTTTGAAAATTTTTCGGTTTTGATTAACGATTTAAGAACGAAATCGTTTTGGATTTCAAACTTTTTTCATGAATGATAGGTTGTAAATAGTTTGATTTATGGTTTTTGCTTTCAGATTTTACTAATTGGTGGTTATGGTGGTGGGACTGGTAGCGGTGAATGGTGGTGATGTTCGGATATCGGTAATGGGTTGTGTTTTTTAGACTTTTGAAGTATATTTTTCTCTAGTTTTTTTTTTGAATTATAGACAATTGTGATCGATGGTGGTGTTTATATGGACAATATTGATGATGGTGGTGGCGGTGTTAATATTGGTGATGGTGGTGAGTGATGATCGTGGCAATGGTGATTTCCCCTTTGTTTTGGAATTACAATCCCTAATGATTAAAAGTCAAAAGGTTGCTAGTCTATCCAAGACTGAACTTCAATCCCTAGTAAGTTTCATTATAAATAGTTAGCATGAGTAAGTCATAAGTTTGTTATACATGATATTTATGACATAATAATAAAACCAAAATACTAAAATCTAGTATCTTATAAGTGTTCATTTAAATGTAAAATAATGCATGTCTATTAGAGACTAAAATTTATTCTATAGAAAGTTTCCCTCCAAATGAAAAATTAATGCAAGTATATCAATGACTGAAATTTAGTCCCTAATAAGTTCTCTACAAAATCAAAATTGGCACAAGTCTACCAGGGACTGAAATTTAGTCCCTAATAAGTTTCCCTTTAAAGTCAAAATTGATGCTAGACTATTAGAGACTGAAATTCAGTCCCCAATGTGTTTCCCTCCAAACATAAATTGGCGTAAACAAATTAGGGACTAAATTTTTGTCTCAAATATGTCTAGTCAATCTCTAATGATACACACATTAAAATCAATCCTAGATAGTATCTAGGACTAATTCATCAGTCCTATATACATGGTATCCAAGACTAATTAATCAGTCTTTCATATTATAGTCATAGGATGCCCCTTTTTCTTGTAGTCATTATAGTGTTAAACCATTAAACGAGTAATGGTGCACACGACTTTATGAACGATATTAATGGCTATAAGTTGGTGAAAATATAGATAATCATGTATAGTAGAGGTGTGAAAAAAACGAAGTGTAAAAAATGACGTTTGGTGCCCGAAAAATCGAAAATAAGAAAAATTATAGCTAATTAGCTATGATTTTTCTTATTTTTCGATTTTTTGGGCACCACTCGTCGTTTTTTCCGCTTCGTTTTTTCACACTTCTATTATACATGATCATCTATATTTTCACCAACTTATAACTATTAATATGATTCATAAAGTCATGTGCACCTTCGGGATCAATTACTCCTTTCACCAAATACATACACACGAACATACATATACACATACACATACACATACATATACATGTATACACACATACATACACACATACACACATACATATACATACACACACACATACACGTACACACATATACATACACGTACATATAAATATACATATTTCCCTTTATTATCATCATTTTTCATTATTTATAAATTAAATATAGATTATTTCACCTTATTGATGTGTTAAACATAATTTTTTTTGTTTAATCGTTTGTTTGTGTGTTAAACACATTCATTGCAATTATTATATATTATTATGATGTTTATAAATATTATTATTAGTAGTACTATTAGTATGATTGTTAATTATTCGTGTCTTAAATATGTAAAAAAAATGATCCCAAAAATAATTAATACTCGAATAATGAATAATAATAATAATAATAATAATAATAATAGATGTATCATTATTTGTATGGATTTTTATGGATTTTTGTAACTTGAAATGTGTATTATGTTATATATGTATCATTAGTTGTATATTATATATCATTAGTTATATATGTGTAATATGTGAAGAATTTTTTATGGACTTTTTTTTATGTATTGTTAGTTATATATGTTAGATAAAATATTTAAATGGGATGTTATATATGTATCATTAGTTATGTATGTGTAATATGTTAGGAATTTTTTATGGAATTATTTGTGTATCATTATTTATATATGTTAGATTAAATGGGATGTTATGCTATTATCATGTTTAGTTTAGAGTTTTAACATTTTTTATATCGAAATGTAGTTTTAGATTGAAATGTTGTCTGACAAAAAATGGATGTACACGAAGAGACTCGATAGTTGTCGTTTGTTTAATCCGCAATGGCTATATTATGTTAATTTGTTTTTGGATTTTGCTTACACAAATGCAATAAACATCCAACATATTATTAGGGAAGGGGGGGATGTTTTTGAAATTAGATGTCCATGTGCAAAATGCAAAAATATTTATTACCTCCCGAGAGAATTAGTTTTTAGCCATCTTATTAACCGAGGCTTCATAAATGTTTATTCACAATGGTATTTACAAGGTGAAAAATATCCAATACTAGAGATAGGTCAATGTTCAAACCCAATTTCAACTCAACACGTGGGTCAAAGTTCAAATCCTGAAACGGTTCAACACATTAGTAACGGTTTTAGTGATTATCGTATATACGAGGAGATGGTTATCGACTGCATGCACCAACCTGAGGCTTCATATTATCAACAAACACCACAACACCCAAATCTTGAAGCCCAAAAATTTTATAAAATTTTGAAACAAGCGAGTGAGCCTTTGTGGGACGGGTGTACAAAAACTTCCACACTCTCTGCCACCACTAGATTATTGGACTGGAAATCCCAATCTAATGTTTCAGACACGTCATTTGATACACTACTTTTGATTGTTAAAGACATTTTACCAACTGGTGAGAAGCTTCCTAATAGCTTCTACGATACCAAGAAAATGTTGAAGCCACTAAAATTACCTTCAGAACGGATTCATGTATGTATAAACCATTACATGCTATTCAGGGGCCAGTTCGATGATCTACATCATTGTGTAGCATGTGGCGAAAATAGATACAAAGCCAAAGGGAGGAAGGTTCCTAATTTGGTCTTGACTTACATGCCGATTGGACCGAGACTTCAACAGCTCTTCTATTCAAGGAAAACGGACAAACATTTAACTTGGCATGTAGATCATTTAGTAGATCTAGAAAACATGATACATCCCAGTGAAGCTAAAGCATGGAATCATTTTGACACAAAATTTCATGATTTTGCAAATAAGAAGCGTAACCTACCCCCTTGGTTGGCTTTTAAACATCAATACATACAGCTTCCATTGATCATTCCTAGGAAGAAGAATCCCAGATAGAATTTGGATGTTTTCTACAACCTTTGGTGGACGAGTAAAAGATATGATGTTGTTCACAGATGGCATTGAAACTTATGACGCTTATCGAATGACCAATTTTCAGATGAAGGTTGTACTTCTACGGACAGTTAGTGACTTCCCAGCTTATGGAATGTTGTCCGAATGGAGCACTCATGATAATTTAGCTTGCCCACATTGCATGCACCAAACAGAATCATTTCGGCTTTCCAACGGACAAACACCGTGTTGATTTGACTGCCATAAAAAACGTCTAACTGAAAGACACGTATTCAGAAATGATACGGTTAATTTCTTAAAAGGCAAGAAAGTGAAGGGTCATGAAGTGCATGTTCCTTACCCAACCAGAGAATATATTTGGGAAGCATCCAACGTTTTCCCACTATATACAACGGTACTCCATATGGTCCAAATTATATCAAACCACATGGTTTTGGTATTACACATAATTAGGCAAAGAAGAGCATCATTTGGGAGCTTCCATATTAGCGTCACCTGTTGATCCGACACAACCTCAATTTGATGCATATTGAGAAGAATTTTTTTGAAAATATGTTTCAGACTTCGATGGGCACCCTAAAGTCCAAAGACAATATGAAGGCAATATAGGATATTGAGATGCTATGTGACCAACCTATACCAAACCCCATCAGGGACAACAACAGAAAGGCCAGGAAGAACCCTGGAGAGTACACATTGACAAAGGAAGAAGTTAAAAAAGTATGTGATTGGTTGAAAAAGCTAAAATTTCCAGACAGGTATGCATCAAATATAGGTAAATGTGTAAACATCAAAGATTACAGTTTTTATGGTTTCAAAAGCCACGACTGTCACGTGTTTATGCAACGGTTACTTCCCCTAGCTATAAGATGGTTTGTTCCAACAAAGATATATGAGGTCGTATTAAAGATATATATATATATATATATATATATATATATATATATATATGTACTTTCGAGTATTATGCTTGAAAAGGTTGCATTTTCAAGACTTGTTCGATATGAAATGTAGTATTGTTCAGACCATGTGCAAGTTGGAGCAAATATACCCTCCTGGATGCTTTGATTCCATGGAACACCTGGTCATACATTTAGCTGATGAAGCTATTACTAGTGGTTCGGTACATTATAGATGGATGTACCAATACGAGAGGTAATCACCCTGTTTTAATATAATATATCTAACAATTTTAAAGTTATTTTCGGTATTCCTAACACATCGTCCATACTTTATAAATATAGGAAACTTGGCATAATTAAAAGAAGAATCATGAACAAAGCAAGGGTTGAGGGGTCAACAGTCAATGAACATCTAGTGAATGAACTCGCTACCTATCGTTCGTTATATTTTGACCCGACGATTGAGACACGCCATAATCGAGAAGCACATAATTTTGCACCACAAAGTCATAGGTTTTCGAGTGGAGAAGCTCCACTTAGCATCTTTGTCATCCCATCAAGAAGATTATATGAAAAAAGTGGAAAACGAGAACCCTTGAGTGATAAAGGTCTTCACAAGGCGCACACTTACATATTACTTAATTATAAAGAAGTTAAACCTTACTTCATTGAGTTTGATGAACTGGTCATGACAATCTATCCAAATGAATAAGTTTCTAATTTAAGAGATAAATACTTTGCTGAATGGTTTGAGGACAGAGTAAATAGACCGAGTTCAATCATATTGATTATTATTAATGCATCATTAACTAACACAATGTGTGTATGTTTTCAATGTAGGTAATGTATAAGACACCCAACGGAAGTGTTATACACTTAGAAGTTATAGCTAAGAAACCATCAAGACATCCTTATTTTCATAATGGGTATTTTGTAAATGGTTATAAGTTCCACACTCAACAATACGATGAGGGTCGTGCGACGAATAATTTTGGAGTATGTATGAGAAGGGAGACTTATAATGTCGAACAAGAGTCGGACTACTACGACATAGTGCAAGAGATCTTAGAGATTAAGTATTATAGCAGCGGACCCTCGATTGTTGTACTGTTTAATTGTATTTGGTTTGATAACAAAGACATTGTAATTGTCAACAAAAACAAGTTAATTGATGTTAAACCCAAATATCAACTTCAAACTGACGATCCTTTTTGTTTTGTGACATCCCCAAAATCACGGTCAGAAAAGACCGGTTTGTTTATGCTTTGTTTAAAAATCAGAGTAACATTTTAAATAAAAGTGTTGCAGAATTTGTCCCAAAACAAAATATGATAAAGATTTATCAAAAGCATTTCCATAGAAATGTATTTCATTAAAAGACTTGGGATGTCATGTTCGTACAGATCAAAAGCATAAACAGTACAATATAAGCCTTACTACATTATTTCATATCTACACGCCTATATCCGTAATCCCTCGTCCAACATCATATCTATGCTCAAGCGCCACTACCTGTAATACATAAAACTGATTGGGTCAGGCTTGGGAGCCTGGTGAGCACATAGGGTTTTCAACCCACAATAAATAAGTTTATTAATTTCACCAATCAACTATAACCCGATTACCCGTTCCCGTTATCCTCACTTTACGTCCCTAAACACCTATCATAAGGGACCTAGCCTAAGGATCATCATCGAGACGGACACTACTGCTAAGGGGATTCCTCAGCAATAAATGTCCTAAAGGCAACCATGTGGGGGATGGAGTACACCGGTGAACACATTGTTCACAAACACCTACAGGTTGCGAGCCTGCTAGTGATCCACTGGACTGTCTAGAAGAGTCCGTGGTCGTCATCCATACTTCGCTAGATGACAGAATCAACAACATCAACATCGAGGCCTCTCATCATTTTATCACACATCACCTATTACATCTACCCATGTTTTACCCCAACATTTTCGTAGATATAAAATACATATACAGTTTAAATCATTGAAAACATGTATAACAATGTTCATCCAGCATAGATAGCAAGTATTCAGATAATATGCACACATAGCACGTAATTTATATAAAATACTTCATATCTATGTGTAAGCTGAAAGTAACTATGCACTCACCTGAAAGGTGGTGACTCAGCACTCGGACAGCGCTTCGGTACTCTCAAAATGATTTTCCTTCGATAAAACCTAGTATCAATACCACTAGGGTTTAGTCTAACGATAACCGCGACTAATTAATAGTCTAGATATTATTATTATTATATAAGCGTTAAAAGATACTTATATAACCCATAATAATAGCCCAAGTACTTATTATAAGGTCCTAATAACATTACTATATTAAAATGTAAGCTAAACTAAAGATAGGTTAGGCGTAGCTCACTTACAGCGGGTTTTCTCGAAAACCGGGCTTCGCTGGAGCAGCGTTCCCAAACCGAAAGACCCATTTTCTCGGAACTCCGGGAGCCTTGGTGCTTCCTTCGGGTGCTAGGGGGTTTACCTAGGCTTTTAGGGGGGTTTGGGGGTTAGAGAGAGAGTTTAGAGAGAGAAAGAAGTGGGAAAAGATGTGAGAAATAAGGGTGCCCCGGCTCCCTTTTTATAGGCTAGAAAAGCCAAAAACTCGTCGATTTGGCCTCAAACTCATCGAGTTCCAGGCCAGGTGTCACCATCTGGTGGCTAGCCTTGGGGAGGAAGCAACGACCATGATTGCGCCACGTCACCCCATTTCGCACAGCAGCCTCCCGACTTAGAAAAATCATAACTCTCGCATACGAGCTCTGTTTTTGACGTTCTTTTTTTCCATGCGTAGGTAAAAACAAGATCTACAACTTTCATTTAGACTCCGTCGGCTAATTCTTGACTGATCTTAAATTTAACAGTAGGAGGAGATTAGACTGCTAAATGACCGCGAATAATTCGTAACTCCTTCATACGGACTCTGTTTTCGTCTGTCTTTTTACCGTTGAGTTCCTATTAATGATATATTCAACTCTCATTTAGGTCGCGTAAGCCAAATACTGCTCGAACTAAAATTCGAGTTTCGGGCTGTACACTGCTAAGCCGAAACTTCAAAAAATCATAACTTCCTCATACGAAGTCAGATTTGGGCGTTCTTTTTATCGACGCTCTTAGTTTAACGTATCCTACAACTTTCATTTAGATTTCTAAGGCTAAATCTCGCTCTATCATAAATTCACTATTTACGCTTCCCGGTGTCGTGCCGGTTTTGCCGTAAAACTTCGACGGGCCATAACTTCTTCGTTATAACTCGGATTTCGGCGTTCTTTATATGTACAGAAACCTTGAGACATATTCTAAAACTTTATGTGGAGATATCGGGCTTATCTCACACTTTAATTTTGACGTTTATTTTTATTCTTTATTAATTATACATTTATAATTAAATTATAAGCACATAAATACACATAATACTCAAATATTTCATCTTTATTACTTCAAAAAGAGTTACAATAGTTGACCTAGACTATTACATTGACAAATATGCTTAGCCCTGAAACCCGGGCGTTACATGTTTGGCATTACAAGCAGGAGAAGTGTTTTATACACCATACCCTTTAATGAAAAATGAGACGAAAGATAAGTGGGTAGTTATCAAGACAAAACCAATAGGAGTATTTGAAGTCATCGAAGCTGAAATGGAAGCAGATGAAATCTTCTAGGTTGAGTAACGGTTTGAGTCACCCCTTACTGTAACTCGTGTGGAATGACTGTGCCTAGCCTCGACTATAAATACGTATGAGAAAATATCTGATGACGAGAATGAGGGAAATAAGGAGGAAGACGAAAAAGTGGAAGATTTTTAAGACGAAGATGATGAAAATGACTATGCCTAGCCCCAACTCCCACATACATTTTATAGGCCCCAATTCCCACAAATGGGTTATACACCCTAGTTTCCAAATACTGGTGCTGAGTCACAGGCCCCACAAATGATTATGAGGACAGGTGGTCATGATGGATTTGAGGACTACTATTTTGAGAGTGCAGATGCACAGGCAGACTTTCGGTCGCCACAGACCCCATACATGCCACGACCACCGAGCACGCCACCGACGCCACATGGCTCCACCTCTAGAGGTATTACGGGCGGTCACAGCTCGAATGCGAGTGATTTCAGGACTCTTTGTTATCCCTCATTAGCCGAAAAAGGAAAAAGTTAGTGTTTTCATATTTTAAAACTTTAATTTTTGATGTTAAAGTCCTACTTATATAGTTTTTTCAATGTAGGTTTGGATCTAGGAAAATCCACAGCATGTGTACTAGTCTCTATTGGGAGAATATGGATCATCCGTGGCCCCGATTCATTGATATTCCCTATGAGGCTCTTATATAGATGTTTTCGCATTTCAAGGTAATATATTAAATATTTATTATTGTATCTTATACTCATTTGTTTTCAGTTTGTATTTTTAAATTTATTTTTTATTTTTTACAGGCCATGTAAGGTGGCATTGACAAGATAATTGAAACAAATTTGATACCTTCAAGTGTGTCCTCAAGGATAGATACAGAGATCGAATGAAGCGTACCAGGATTAAATCTGGCGACATGGCATGAAATAATTGGAAACCCATCCCCCCCAGGTTATAGTACCTACTTCGAAGGGATGCATAACTATCACCTGGAGCGCATACAATAGAATGTGTGGCTACGTTTGTGTGATGTAATGGATACCATACATTATTATCTATTTTGTTGAATTTTAATTTCCTATTGTATTATTATACTTATATTTTTTTTCCTTTTCACAGCATTGGTCCACAGATAAGTTGAGAAATAATTCAAAAATTGCTCAGCAGAACCGCAAAACCGCAGATGCTAGTGGGTCAACAGTAAGGCACACTGCAAGTAGTATAGGATTTGACGAGCACCGTAACAACTTAGTAAGTATCATAATTATAAACTTTATTATCTTATTTTTCTAACACTAACTACATCAATTATACTTTCTATTTTATGTAGGAAAAGATGATGGTTAAACCACCCACACAATATGATGTAGGAAAAAAATTGCAGGAGATCATGAAAATCTCGAATATTGCTCACAAACGGCCAAAGAAGCACAAGTTACTTATCTTTTATCATTTATGTATATTGATTGTCTTAGTATTTTTGTATATGACACTGGTATTGTTTTGGTAATTTGTAGGAGGTGTATCTACAGGGGTTGGTCAAAAAATTCAAATAAGATCTTTCAAACCATAAAGATGATGTATGGTTATGGGAGGAAACCCAAGTTAGGAAAAGGAAAGAAGAATGGTGATATCTATGGGATAGGAACATCATATATACATTTTGTGGTTTCTGGGACACCATCTTCCCAATCCAACAATCCACCCAATCGGACAGTACACAGCAAGAGGTATGTTGTTATGGTTTAAAAGTTAAGTAGTATATTGATAATATTGATTAAGTTGATAATAAACAAAAGTATGTTGCTATTATAGTTAAAAGTTAGGTAGTTTGTTGATAACATTGATTAAATTGATAATAAACAAAAGTATGTTGCTATTATGGTTAAAAGTTAGGTAGTCTGTTGATAATATTGATTAAATTGATAATAAACAAAAGTATGTTGCTATTATGGTTAAAAGTTAGGTAGTTTGTTGATAATATTGATTAAATTGATAATAAACGAAAGTACGTTGTTATTATGGTTAATCATTAGGTAGTTTGTTGATAATATTGATTAAACTGATTAATAAATAAAAGTACGTTGCTATTATGGTTAAAAGTTAGGTAGTTTGTTGATAATATTGATTAAAATGATAATAAACAAAAGTATGTTGTTATTATGGCTAAAAGTTAGGTAGTTTGTTGAAAATATTGATTAAATTGATAATATACAAAAGTACGTTGTTATTATGGTTAAAAGTTAGGTAGTTTGTTGATAATATTGATTTAATTGATAATAAACAAAAGTATGTTGCTATTATGGTTAAAACTTAAGTATATTGTTATAAGTATGATATACAAAAATGCATTGTTATAATAAACAAAAGTACATTGCTATTATTGTTTAAGTATTGAATTGTGTTACCATATTTTTAGGTTCATAGGTTGCATGCACAAGTTTCTACCATGGAACAACAACAACAAATGAAAGAACAAATGGAAATAGTTATGAGGATGATGAATATGTCTGGAAATCAACCCTGTGATCTCCCCCCTGATAATCCACCTTAGGACAATTGATAAGTATTTTGGAACAATTGAATTTGTAAACACTTGGTATTGTTTGTTTGTTTTGTTAGTGCTTACTTTTGTATGGTATTTTGGACAAGGGAATTGAATGTGTCAAACTTGGTATTAGGACGTTTTTTGGTGTATTTTATATGGTATTTGGGACAAATGTGAATTGCATATGGTATTTAACAAAAAAATTGAAATTTTTAAATTTTTAAATTTTTATTTTTAAATTACACGAAATTAGCGACAGAAAGGTATGGATTTCTGTCGCTAAATAGGTCTGTAGCTATTCCGTAGGTAAAAAGTCAATTTTTGTCAAACATGTCTTTCGTTGCTATTCCGTAGCTATTTACTTTCGTACTATTCTGTAGCTATTTATATATGTAGCTATTTATATATGTAGCTATTTCGTAGCTATTTACACTCGTAGCTAATCTATAGTTATTTATTTTCGTAGCTATTCCGTAGGAAAAAATCTATTTTAGTCAAACATGACTCCCGTTAGTAAACCTTAGGAAATTTGTAGCTATGGTAGCTACGGAAAATTCCTTAGCTATTCCGTAATGGTTTCGTAGCTAATCCATAGCTATAATTTAGCCACGGGCCATTATGCTACATGCATTTTTCCATAGCAATTCTGTAGCTATCCGCTTATAGCTACGGAATAGTGACAGATTGTGTTGTAGCTATTGCACTAGCTCTCTAGTAGTGATGGCTCAACATATATGCAATATTGATCAAATATGAATAAATATCCATAAATCGGCAATGTTCATAAATAATTTTTTTTTTCATAAATTTAACATGTGCATTTTCATACATATTCATAACTAAACATGTATGTATATCAACTATATCCATTTTCTCATGTTAGGTTCACTCGTAAACATATGTTTGTAGACGAACATATGTTCATGCATGAAAACATTACAACATATTATCATTAACATATGTTCATACGTTCATAGATGAAAACATTACAACATATGTTCATAAATGAAGATATTTCTAGAATGTTTATAAATTGATTATGTTCATAAGTTAATACTTTTACAAAAACCCTCAAATTGAACGAACAAATTAATTATTCTCTCAAATTGAACATTAACGACTAGATTTGCACGAGTATTTTAACAATTGTTCATAAATGGAAAATATTTATAAGCAAGCAAATTAATATGAGCATACTACCAAATGTTCATAAATGAACATATGTCCATAAGGTTGTAATCTAGGATCAAATTAACAAGGGAAAGGAAAGAAAATCACGACCAATGTTTTAAAAACCTGTTTTTTAGTTGAACCGGTATGGTGACCGGTTCCCGGTTCGACCGCCAAGTGAACCGATTTCTATATTTTTTTTGTTTCTTCTTTATTTTCCTACACATACATACATATATAAATTATGAATTTGATGTTTAAAAGTTCAAACATTAAAAATATACATAAAAATAAGTTGTAAATGAATCAAAATACATTAAAATAACACATAACCATAAGTTTTAGTGTTTTACATCAATCACTATATGCTAAAAAGAAAATAAAATATAATACCGAAACGAAATATAATTTTAGATGAATACAACCACATCAAAAAACTTTATAACATTTAACATATGTTTTTATTTCGAGAAAACTAAATATATTTGAAAAAAAAATACCAAAGTTTATTATGTAAATAATTATTTTTCATGTGTTTTTATTCGGATTAACCGGTTCAACCGGTTTATTTTTGACCGGTTCAACCGGGTTTTTTTAAAAACCAGACGGTTCAATCCGGTTCAGAAATCAATGTAAAACCGGTGATAGTTGAACCGCTCCCTCACCCGGTTCTTGGTCCAACCGGTTCGACCGGCTGGTTCAAACCGGTTTTTAAAACATTGATCACGACTCCATTTTGCTTTGTTCTTCACTCTTTATGTTTCTCCTTATTGAATCCAACCAATAACAATACACCAATGAACATTCTTCCAAAACGATGCTGCATTCTCATACTTGTCGTGGTACACATCAATAACCTAACACCAAAAAAAAATGTAGAAAAAAATATTAGTCAAAATTCAAACTTAATTGTCGTTAAAAAACAAAATAGTGACACATAACATGTTGACCCTTATTTTCTAGTTCTTCTGTAATACTTTTCATGGCCGCAAGTGTTTCCTCTTCTCAAAATTAAAGCATTTTTCATTAATTTACAAGGGACCTCGATTCATTTTCTATGTCATTTGATTTTACTGTTTAAAAACCACTTTTATATATATATATATATATATATATATATATATATATATATATATATATATATATATATATATATATAGGGTTAGGTTATTTTGTTTTCCCTATCTATTATGTACATGTATGATTGATTCTGGACCAATCATTTTAGTTATTTTAAGAAAAATAATTAATATATATTACATGTTGATGAGATAACGGATATTAATTACATTTTCAGCATTTAATATGCATTAATTACTTTATTAAAATAACTAAAATGATTTGTCCAGAATTAATCATACATGTGATGGGTTTTAACCATAAGAACTTTCCTATGTGCGCATGCAAAACCTTAATGCTTGGATCTAGGCTTTCTAATAAACATGCTTTGAATCCAAGTCTTCTAATGACTAATTAGGTTAAATAACAACATTGAAATAGATCTAGAATCATACCTTTGAGTTCCTTGATGATCTTGAGGTCTTGGAGCTTCTAGAGTCACAAATGTCACTCCTCTAATGACTTACAAACACCAATAGCAAGGAAGATGATTTAGGAGAGAGGAGAGGGGAGGAAATCGGCCAGGGTTCTCTTGCTTTAGGAGAGGTGCCGATTTCCTTATGCCATGGAGTCTATTTATACTTGTAGACTCCTTAAGGGTTACAACCTAAACCCTAATTGGATAATCTTCTCTTAAGGCTATCCAAATCCTTTCCATAGATAAGCCTTGGACGATTTTGAAGCTATCCTAGCTTCTAGAATCCGTCCCTAGCATATCAATAAGGATTTACAGTCTAAAGCTTAACTATCAAACAATTGACAGTTTATACCCCTTTATTTAATTAATCTCTTTAAGTCACCAAATTAATTCTAATTAATTCTATGACTTATATTAATCAAATAACAAATATATTATTCATTATATTATTCTCATAATATATATTAATAATATTTACTCTCTCGTAATAAATCATCCTATCAAGTTGCTATAGTGAAGGCAACCTAAAAAGACCATGCACAACCGGGTCAAATACTTGTCTAATATAGTTGCAGCCTTAGACACTATTCCAACAACATGACCCAATAGATAGTGAAAACATTTGAACCTAAGTATATATATATATATATATATATATATATATATATATATATATATATATATATATATATATATATATATATATATATATATATATAGTGAAAACATAGGGAACCATTATTAACCAAATAACCAATCTAAAGCGTCGAAATTTAAAGCGATCAATGACAAAATGAAGGTTGTAGACTTTTACAATGGACACACATGCACCAGATTATAACAAAACTCACTTCCTCTTTTTTAGGCATGTTTTTCATTAAAAAAAAAAAAAAAAACCTGAATATACTATTATTCGTGATTTTTCGTCCTCTTTTCATAAAGATATTGATATATAAAAAATGACTTTTTTTTAAAATATATATATATATATATATATATATATATATATATATATTTCATTTTCTTTGTTTGTTGAACAGTGAAAAGTCTATTTTTATAGAAATAAATTAATAAATATATCAAGATTCATATTTTTTGGTATTCTTTAAACATAGATTCATATTGATGTTTAAAGAAAATCAATATTTTAGTTCAGATTCACATTGTGAACCTGCTCAGATTCACAATGTGAATAATAGTAAGTCAGATCCACAATATGAATAAATTCATTTGTTGATTTTACGAAACTAATTTATACGTAATGAAAACGTTAAAATATTATAAAACTATATATGAAATATATTTTGACTCATATGTAAATTTCACTAAGTTAATTTGCAACTGATCAAAGAGTTGAAATAGTAAGTCAAATTCATATTGTTAATGTTACAAATTGAAATATTTACAGTTTAGATTCACAGTATGAATCTGAACTGATCGAACTTTTTCACATTGTGAATGTTGAAAATTGAAATATTTACAGTTTAGATTCATACTGTGAATCTACATTAATCGAGGTTTTTTTTTCTTTTTTTTAATCGGTATTGATGTTTATTAATAAAGTATAAAAAATTAATATTTTTGATATAATTAGTTTTTTTTGGATAAAAATAAACTTAAATATTGAAAAAATAACAAAATAAAGTGGGTTTTTTTCAAGGAAAAAAAGTTAGTTTTTTTTTTAATCAGCTACCACCACCGTCCATAACTCCATGCCACTTCCTTCGTCATTCCTATTCCCTAGCATCTCTGATCCCTCCTTTCCGATAACGGTGGTTATCCCACACTACCCACCTCTGCCGCCATAGCATTGATGTCACCGTGACTCACCCCCGTCTACTTCACCTCTCCATCGCCGAACATATTCGTCCCCACCATCAATGTAATTTTGCTTACCCTTTTTCAATATTTGACAAACATCTATGAAGCAACCTAAATTCTGTAATTTTACCTACCTATGAAGATGTCATAATGCCCTAATTTACCACCACCAGCCGTCAATGAAACCCACAACCACTTCCAACGCCCTTCCTTTTCCCTAGCAGCAAAGGTTCTTTGGCAAGCACCGATATAGAGTGTGTTGGCATGGCTTAATTGTTCGAACTCCTTAGTTAATCAGAAATCACAAATCTAAGCCTTCAAACGACTTTGTGTTGAGTTGATATCCAAATACTAGTCGTCGTGAGTAGCATTTAGTTAAATCATTGAAATTGTTTCTCTGAATGACTCGATTCGAATTTCTCTCATCTATTCACGAATCGATTTGAGTTTCTCTGACGGAAATTGAAGCATTTTACTATAAGTCGATGGATGATAATTTTTTTTTCTGAAAGTGCGTTAGAACAAATTAATAGAAATAACGATTTCATTTTGATGCTTCACTGATTTTCATATATTCTTGAGGATATAAGGATTTTGTAGGTTTTTTTCTTGATTTGTTGAAATCAGATATTAGATGGCAAATTATTGTTGTGTTGATTTCAATTGGAGAATCGATTTGGTGAGGATGGAGGATGATGAAATGGTTTTGATGATGCAGGGAAATATTCTGAATTAGAGTTTGTTCAGCGGAAGATGAATGAGGAAGGGAATTATGATGATGGCTGGAAAGATATAAGAGAAAATGGTGGAATGGATTGAAACTGACCTTCTCTTTTGTTGTTCCATTGTTTTAGCAGGTAGATGGTTGTGGATGGCACAATTGAAACAGAAAGAAGGGATCTATACATACGGAGGTGAAGAGAGGGGAATCGCATAGAGATATGGTGTTCATGTGTAGTTGGATGTTGGATAAGACTATAAGAGGGAAGATCTTATTAGGCTTTCTATTGAGTTCAAGTTTTTTACAAAAATGGTCCCTGCAATTTAGTATTTAAAACCAATAGGTGGAAAGACGAAAATACCCCTGTCTTTATTGCAGCTAACGACATATATGGATGGAAGTTAGTGTGAGGGGCCAAAAACAATAAAAAAAATCCAATTTTGGACCAATGGTGCACCAAAGTTTCGTTTTGGACCAAAAGCGTATAAATTTACCAACCACAGGGACCATTTTTGCAATTTTGTCATATATATATATATATATATATATATATATATATATATATATATATATATATATATATATATATATATATATATTAGGTTCATTTGAAATGGTCTAATTTTGTGAGATCGTGAGACGCAATTCTAGACATTCATTTGGTAGATAAAACAAAAAACATTTTTAAAATGTAAAATAATTGAAAATTGTCGAAAAAAAAATGACAAATACTATTTTTGGAATTTATATTTTCCAAAAAAATACCATAAAACTAATACCGATGATCTAAAAAATGATAAAAACAACGTACATCCTCATAATTTGGATGATAGTTTAGCTCAAAAAACAAAAATAATACATATCTAGAAGGTAAGAAGCATGGGGCTGAGGGATGTTGTTGGAATTGTAAAAAAAACTTGTATAACCTTGCAAATCAATATTCATTTTATTATGATAAGTGTATATCATAAATGTATCCGAAAACACCATAAGCCCTACTCATGAAGATAAAAAGGACCCTGGAAAATAGTTTTGTAACAATATCGATCAAAAATAAAAAAAAAATCCCGTTTTTTTTTTTAAAATACGTGAAATATTCTAATAGAATATTACACTAACATATTCTAAAAAATAATTTTAAAATGCAAAATAAATGGAAAAATCTAAAAATTCTTTTTTTTAAATATTATTTTTGGAACTTGCATTAACTAAAAAAAATAAAAAATAAATAAATAAATCCCATTTTTTTAAAAAAATACGTGAAATATTCTAATAGAATATTACACTGTACGTATTCTAAAAAATATTTTTAAAATGCAAAATAAATGGAAAAATCTAAAAATTCTTTTTTTAAATATTATTTTCGGAACTTAAATTAACTAAAAAAAATAAAAAAAAATCATGTTTTTTTTGAAAAATACGTTAAATTATTCTAATAGAATATTACACTCTACATATTCTAAAAAATAATTTTAAAATGCAAAATAAATGGAAAAATCCAAAAATTCTTTTTTTAAATATTATTTTCGGAACTTGAATTAACTAAAAAAAATAAAAAAATAAAATAAAAAAAATCCATCTCACGGTCTCACAAAATATAGGTGGTCTCAAATGAACCTAACCTATATATATATATATATATATATATATATATATATATATATATATATATATATATATATATATATATATATATATATATAGGGTTAGGATATTTTGTTTCTTATATTTATTGTGTGCTAGAATGCACCAATAAAAATTTAGTAAACTAAATAATTATTTATTTAAATAAATATAGATATTAAATGATTTCCATAATTATATGTATATTAAATGATATCCATAATTGTAATTCTCTTTTTATGGAAACTAATTAAATTCGTCATTAATGTTAGCAATAACATTTTTTCAGAATGAATTCACATCTAGGCTTTTATATATTAGTTCATATTTTATTTCAGGGCTCAATCACTTAAAATATAGTAAAGTTGCATAGAATATGAAGAACGAAGGTGTATTCTACTAAAATATTATCATTCTGCTGGAATGCACTCTCATTCATCTAGATATGAATTTATTCTGAAAGAATATTATTGTTGACATTAATGAAAAATTTAATTAGTTTCCATAAAAGTGGGTTATGAGTATGGATAGCATTTAATATATATAATTAATACTAAATTCCTATTGGCGCATTCTAGCTCACAATAGATGTGAAAAACATTTGAACCTATATATATATATATATATATATATATATATATATATATATATATATATATATATATATATATATATATATATATATATATATATATATATATATATATTAACTGTGTCCCTTCATGCAACAACCTAGGCTTCTCCGTTTAGTAGGACCGGCTTTGGTTTTCTCCATTTCTGCATATAATTTCTTTCAATCCGGTAGAAAGGTTCTTGTAAAACAGCATACTCAACAACACTTATATACATTAACAACGTTTTCTCCTGAAAATGATTTATAAAATTAAAATGAAACATGCATGCAAGCAATTCTTGACATTTTTATTTGTATACCTTGTGAAATTCTAATGCGCTAAAATCGTTCAAATGGAGAGCATATTCAAAACAAATCTTGCCAAATTCAAAACTAAAAAGAAACTTGAAGAAAAAAGAAGATGTAGAACAAATGAACTCACTTTCCAAGAGTTCTTTTATCCGGTTCCCGTCCATTCCAACCCTACACAAAGTATCGCACCCAATTAGGACTACCAAAGATTAAAGAAGCAAATAAAAGCTTACATTTGTATTAGTCTAGCTATTTATTTGTATAGTCATTTATTTTTTGCTGTATACTTGAGGGGTGTATATGTATTTTTATTGACTATATATATGAGGTAACCCCCATGCCTCTTGGTGTGGAAAACTCATAATCACAATTTGCATAAACAGAATGTAAACCACATTCATAGAAGTACCAGTGTTATCTTACAAATGTTATTCTACAAACACACAGAAAATTAACATATTAGAACCATGTTAGCAATATAACGAAAGAAGAGAACCAAACATATTAGAACCATGTTTCAAAATAAGTCAAAACTCCTATTATTATTAATCAGTTTCAGTAACAGCATACTTACAGCCTTTCATTGATCTCTTTTTGATTTCTGGAACACATATGTATTGATGCACCGAATCCTGCTAATTCCTCCACTATTGAATAGCTACAGCAAACAAAAAAGAATTTAAACACAAATGAGTACAGTTATAACATGAATGAATATAGAAGCTGTCAACAACAGTTGTTTGAAAAGTTAGTTTATAGATATTAGAAACATATCGATTCGATGGCAAGTAAGATGACTGATCCTCTGTGACGCGTAAATATAACCATACCTGCTTCGGTGCTTCCGTTTATGATGGTAGATGAGGGTTCAGTAAGCCGGTTTCCTACTGGCCGAGAGAGCGGTGACGAACAGAAAGACGAGCAGGTTAAATCGATTTGGGTAAGGCTCACCAGCATGGGAATCCGTGTGCGGCTCACCATCGTTAACATATTGTCCGACCACCTAGCTCAACGTCGTCCGGTTGAACCGCCATCGTCGCCCAACCGGCGCGTACGACTGTATTAGCGGAAGTAGGCGATGGTGTGATTTTAGGGCTTATTGAAGGAAGAAGCAAGCGGGCATCTACCGGTTTCATAGTTTCGTTGAGAGAGAGAGAGAGAGAGAGAGAGAGAGAGAGAGAGAGAGATTAACGTCGACGATGAAGCGGTGCAGAATTGAAGGGGCATTTGTGGGTCAAAGGCAAAGAGTTTTTTACCAAAGTCTTGTAGTTAGGAAAACTATTTACCAATTAAAGGCAATTTTTTACATAATTACATATTAATTGTAGGTTTTATTTTAGAAGAAAAAAAACTAATTGACCTTGTTTCCTTCACGCGTTTTCTCCTACATCGTTTCCTCTTCATTCTCCTAACGCCTGTCATCGTGGGCACAATTTACAGCCTTGTTGTGCTTGCCATCGCTAATAAGTCGTTCCTCTCAACGACACCACCTACCGCTGGTGTCCCTGCCATTTCCGGTAACCCGTTCTTCTTGTCGGTTCTGTTTGTTAGTGCTTGGTTTAATCTCGATGTCAATTTCTTTTTCTCTGGAGTTGCAGTAATTAATGTGTAATCTTTTGCTCCCTATTTGATATTTGTAGGCTTTGTTTAACTTTTGTAGCATGTATTCTATTTTTTAACTTTGATGAAGTTGCAGTCTTCTGTTTTTGTTTAAGATATTATATCAATATTCTAGTAGCATGTGTTCTCTTTTGTTTGAAGTATCATGTTTTGTGGGATTATTTAAAGTTGATCACTTGATTGTATATGACAGATTATAAATAAATTGACCTTCAATTATCCCCTCTTGTCAAAATACTGAAAGCAAGAGTGAAGAATGTGTTTCGTTTACATTCTAACTATTTTACCATAGTTAAGAGAGTCAAGACAATCTTCCTTTTCTTTTGCCCTAAGCCCCAATCATCCGTGGAGCCTTTTCATATCATAGCTAGGCCTCCTCTTTTTCGATGACTTAGGAGGGAAATTCTCTTCTCGCAATTATGAGTCAGTGGATGACATCCCATTCTACGAGTTTCTTCTCGCAATTAGGAATCAGTGGATGACATCCCATTCTACGAGTTTACTTACGGCTGGAGTTAGCAGAGAGTCAAAAAAATTCAGGGAAACTTTTCAAGTAGGATTCAAACCTACGCCCGACTAGTCAGTTACCAGCCGACCGCTCTACCACTAAGCTTGAAATAAAAAAGAGGTTTTCCGGTGATTAAGGTAATTGGAGTTATGCTCAACAGATTTAGTTGTTTCAATGGAGGAATGGTTGTTCAATTGTGTTTCCTATTGATATCTCAATTTTGCACTAATTTCAAACTTATTCGATCCATTTTCTCCATCGAAAGCATTAACCCAAATGTTCAACATGATGTATCAATTCAAGCCGGAGATCTCTTGTGTCGCAACACTGAAGAAACACATTGGGTGCACTATGTATATCATCAACGAACCCACCCACCTGCGTTTGGCCATCGCCTTCAAAGTCGCTGTGAAGAACCACCATTAACTTCGAAACATATTATCGTTGAATCTTCGACTCCCATCCAAGAAGTTGGAGCACTTCCTCTCCCTTATCCTACCACCAACAACAAATCCTCCCCCGTGTGCAACAATGTCATCTATGCGGAATATCTTCAGTATTGATTAAATTTACTGAAACTAACAAGTGAAAGATATATAACGGCTAGGGTTTCGAATTATTATCAAAGAAAAATACAAATACAATGAAAGAGAAAGACATAATATATAGACTAGTTAATTAAGGCTTCCTAGCTAAAAGACCCGATCATAAAACCCAATATAGGATAAAGCCTAAAATCTTATTAGACTAACATCCCCCTCAAACTCACAATGTAACAACAATAAGCATTGAGGGTTTGCCAGACAAAAAATGGAATCAAGGAGCAGTCAACGGCTTTGAAAGAATACCAGCAACCTGCAAAGAGGAATGAACATAAGGAAGGGAGATAGTGCCCTTCTGGAGATGATGTCGTGTGAAATGACTATCAATCTCAATGTTTTTTGTGTTCTCATGAAACACTGAATTTTTGGCAATCATTATCGCACGCTCGTTGCCACAATACAATGGGGTAGGCTGAGAGATGCGAACGCCCATATCTGCAAGAAGCCATCTCAACCAAATAATCTCACAAGTGGCGATAGTCATGGCTCGATACTCAGATTATGTAGAAGATCAAGAGACAACATCTTGTTTCTTGCTTTTCCATGATATCATTGAATCTCCAAGAAAAACACAATACCTAGTAGTGGAATTACGATCATAAATACGTTATCTCAATTTGCATCACTATAGGCACGCAACTCAAGAGATGATGTAGATGGAAACGCAAGAGTGTGGAACTGAATACCACATAGATATCTCAAAATATGAAGAACAACTCCCCAATGAACAGTAGTAGGAGTAGTGACAAACTGGCTAACTATATGAACAACATGAACAATATCCGGTCTAGTGACAGTCAGGTAAACCAAACTCCCTACAATGGTAGGATAAAGGCTTGGATCAGATAATGGGACACCATAAGTTGGAGACTACTTTGCATTACTCTCTATAGGCATATCAACTATTCGATTATCCGTGAGTCATGCGCTTCAAACAAATCTGAAATATACTTCATTTGAGATATAAGATAACCATTTAGAGACTGAGCAACTTCAATCCCCAAGAAATAACGCAGCAAACCCAAGACTTTTATAGCAAAACGGTGAGCCAAATCACGCTTTAAAGACTCTATACCATTATGATCATCACCAGTAATAATCATGTCATCGACATATAAGGAAAGAATAATCCGACCTGCATTTGTACATCGAACAAATAGAGTCAAGCCATGGTTACTTTGTTGAAAACCAATCGAAGTAATCACCGTAGAAAATTTTTCAAACCAAGCACAAGAGGCTTGTTTGAGGCCATATAGTGCCTTCTGAAGTCGACAAACTTCACCTGGTTGGTGAGCAATACCAAGGGAGATGAGACATGTATACTTCCTCATGAAGATCACCATTCAAGAATGTATTCTTGACATCCATCTGATAAATCTTCCATTGGAGAATGGAAGAAACTGCAATCAAGGTGCGAACAGTCATCATTTTTGCAACAGGAGCAAACGTCTCCTCATAATCCATACCATACTTTTATGTGTACCCTTTCGCAACAAGTCTGGATTTATAACGCTCAACAGATCCATTCGACTTTGTTTTGATTTTATATACCAAACAATGACCAATTGTGTTCTTTCTGGGCGGAAACAAAACCATATCCCATGTATGAGTCTGATAAAGAGCTGCAAGTTCCTCGACCATAGTGGTCTGCCAAAGGGGATCAGAAACATCCTATTTGTAGGATGTTGGCACAGAGAGACGATGTACATTAGCAATAAAGGAGGAAAACACTAATGAGTAAGAGTAATAGATAAAGCCAGGAAGCTTTGTGGACTTCTTATTACGATAAGGCCTCAATGGAGGGGGGGGTCTTGATGATCTGCATGTAGAGGATCAGCGATAGGTGGTGGATCAGTGACATGTGGTGGATCATCAATGTCAATGCTAAAAGGATCAATAGTGCGAGACTCCTTTCGGGCTTCATCATGTGACTGAACAAGAATGCTATAGAATGGAATATGCTCCAAAAAAGTGACATTGCGAGAGACATATAATTTTTGATTTAATGGATCATAGCACGGATAACCTTTATGACCAATACCATATCCCAGAAAAACACAAAGAGCTGATTTTGAACACAACTTATATCTCTCTATATGAGGCTTCGAGACAAAACATATACACCCAAACACTCGTAATGAAGAATAATCTGGAAGTTGTCCAAACAACATTTCATAAGGAGACTTCCCCGAAGTGTATGTAGTAGGAATATGATTAATAACAAAAGTGGTGATATGAACAGCTTCTCCCCAAAACATATTGGGAACTTGAGCACAAAGTAGTAAGGATATTGTAGTTTCTAGGAGATGTCGATGTTTTCTTTCTACAACACCATCATGTTGAGGAGTGTCGGTATAATGATTGATGTACAGTGCCATCATATGCCAAAAATTGTTTAAAATCATTGGAGGTAAATTCTCCTCTCAAATCACACCGTAAACATTTTATGACAGCAGAGTGTTGAGTCTTGACAAGAGCTCCGAATTCACTATATATGGTGAAAAAGTCAGACATGTGCTTCATAAAATAAACCCACGTATAAGGAGTGTAATCATCAACGAATGAAACATAATAGTTAGCTACCGATTTAGAGGTGATCGGAGATGGACCCCACACATCATAATGCATGATATCAAAGGGAGCAACAGAACGAGTGACACTTTTATTAAAAGGTAAAGCAGAAAATTTTCCCATTTTACAACCACGGAAATAAAAAAATATCATCAGTTTTCAAAGAACCTAATACACCAGTGGAAACCAAAAACTGTAAACTAGACACTGACACATGTCCCAAACAAGAATGCCAAAGATAAAAAAACAGATGACGAAGGGTTTAAACGAAAGACAACAAATCGACACTAGATGCAACAACATCAGCAACATGTAGCTGCTTCAAAATATAGAGCTCCCCAAGTCTACGGCCTATCCCAATCACCCTCCGAGACCGAATGTCCTATACACAGCAGAAGGAATCAGAAAAGAAGACCCAACAACCAGGTTTACAAAATTGGTTGACCGATAAAAGATTTAAAGCAAGGGTGGGAATGTAATACACATTTGTTAAAGATATATAAGGAGTGAAAATAGAACCAAGACTCTCTACTGACATGGGTTTAGCACTAGCATACATAAAAGAGACAGGTGTTGGGCCCAATTTAGCAAATTGGGCCATTAGTAGGCCACTAGTAGGCTTGGGAAGCCCATCTAGTGTTGGGCCTTTTTATATTATGATTTTGAGCCTTGGATATGGACCAAGTTGGGCTACGGGTAAAATGGTCATTTTACCCTAAGGAGGATTATTGTTTTGGACTAAGTGATATTTTGGCATTGGTAGCTCGGGGAGCCGAAGGATAAGCAGTTTGGGGATTGTCAGATAACAGCCAGAGGGGTATCAGCAGGACTTCAGCAGTGCAAGGTGAGTCTCCTCAGTGTGTGCATGAGTCTAAGGCCACAATGTCGGCCTATTATGTTTGTGTACAGTAGGAAGACCTGGGGGTTAGCCCTGGGCACTGTGTGTATATGTTCCGGATCACGATATGATGTCGAGCGAGGCCCGAGGAATGTTAGTATGCTAGAGGTCTTTGTGATTCTTGCATGTGTCGGTACGATGGGTTCCGGATCAGGGTCCGATGTCGGGGCAAGCCCGAAGTATGTTTATATGGTAGTGTGTTCCGGACTAGGGTCCGATGTCGGGGTAAGCCCGAGGAAGATTTATATGTGCATGTAAGATTATACTTGTTGTCTTTGTGACACATGCATGTGCCTGGTAGGGAACTGAGTGTGGGTGGGGTCCCGTATCTCATCACTAGCTGAGTATAGATGGGGTTCCATATCATAATATTAGCTAAGTAGGGGCAAGGCCCGAGAGTAGTGAGTGTGGGCGGGGGCCCGTATCTCATTAACAGCAGGAGAGTGGATGGGGCTCCATAGCTTATCAGTAGTAGACCAGGGGCGAGGCCCAAGTTAGGCAAGGCCTTAGAACAGAAGTACAGTAGAGTAAGGTTATTTATGTGCTAGTATGTTATATGTTTATATGTGTATAGCGGGAAAGGCCCGATGCAGCGGGCGGGGGCCCAATATGTGGTTATGTGTATGGTATGTGGTAGATTGGGGAACTCACTAAGCTTCGTGCTTACAGTTTTCAGTTTTGGTTTCAGGTACTTCCGGTAGCAGAGGGAGGAGCTCAGGATGACTGCATGGCACACACCAAGAAGTTTTTAGCCTGGGATGTTTACTTTGATAAAAAGAATATGTTTTGAGATGATAATCTGATTTGATATAACGATTTTTGTTTATGAATGAAATGGTTGATAGTTATGGTTTTTTTATTAATGATTTAAAAAGAAATTTTTGGTCTGGATTTTTGGGGTGTTACCGAGATGTCCATTTCACTTCCAGATTTTGGAAGTGGTTTCACGAGGAGATGAGACTCGTCTCCACTTCAACACCGCTTTCCACCCACATACATATGGACAGAGCGAGAGGACGATTCAGACTCTCAAGGACATACTTCGTGCATGTTTATTGGATTTTGGTGGCTGTTGGGATAGGTATCTTCCATTAGCAGAATTTTTGTATAACAACAACTACCACGCCAGTATAGATCGGCCTCCCTTTGAGATGCTCTACGGGAGGAAGTTTAGGACCCCAATCTGTTGGGGTGAGGTCGGTCAGAGGGTCATGGGGAGTACAAAGGTGGTACTCAAGACCACAGAGCGGATCCAACAGGTCCGGAGAAGGCTCCAGACTGCTCAGAGTCGGCAGAAGAGTTACGCCGACAAACGGCGTTCAGACTTGGAGTTTCAGGTGGGCAATATGGTCCTCCTGAAGGTGTCACCCTGGAAGGGTGTTATCAGGTTCCGGAGGCGGGGCAAGTTGGGCTCCAGGGTCATAGGTTCGTTTAGGGTGTTGGCCGGGGTGGGCCGGGTTGCTTACCGGTTAGATTGATGAGATTTGTAATCGAGTTTAAAATCAATTAAAGTATGAATTTAGAAAGAAGAATAACGATGAACACGAGAGTAAATATAATATTTGTTCAGCTCATATTATGCTTTTGATTTTACAGAGTACAAAGAATAATCTGTAAAAGCTAAGTGAAAAAGTTCTACTACTCACTTAGTATAGACCCCTATTTATAGGAGAACAAAAGCATAACAATACTAAAGACTAGACATTAAGACTATTCTTTATAATGCCTTAGTACAAATAACATTACATCCGAAGACCCTTCTTACGAAGACAAAATAAACTTCGTAACAATCTAACTGACACTTCGACTATTACAACATTTAAGCCCTAACAATCTCCCCCTTTGGAATAAAGGTCGAAGTCTTCAAGACGTCAGTGATTGAACGGCATACATCAGCACTCTTCGGATTTCCATGTACCAAGAGATAACTTTCTTTATCTCTTTCTTATCTCCTTCCGAGTTCTTCTTGCAATGGTTCATACGAACAATTAAGTTCGTATATTGTGAGTTGGTGTATCTCTCCACTTCACAAGTTTGAAATAAAAAACTTTTAGCTCTTCCAGCTTTGTCTTTTCCTGCAAAAACAATCCCCAATGGCTTTAAACAGATTTCACCGTCTTCGTAATTTTTCAACTCATTCTGCTTCTTCGAAGGTGCCATTGGTGCAGTTATGTCGAAGCCTTTGACAGTAGCAAGTTCGACATCTGTTTGAGCTAAGCACTCAAAATAATTCTCTAAAAATATTTTTATGTGCTTACACCCAAGACTGAAAACATCTGGTTCTGTTTCTTGGAGAAAAGAAAATGACTTATCTTTAAGCATCAAGGCAATGTTGATGAGATCATATGTGTTCATCAAAGGAAAGTCTGCCACTGTAAATTCTTGTAACTTTCCACTTGCTCTTGCCACAGTGTACTTCAAATTTTGAAACTTCCCTTCGAAAATGACATCCCTTTTTATAGATATCACCTTCTTGATCTTCTCCAAAAAACCATACTTCTTCTTGAGCCTTCGCTAATACAGCATGAAATCTTATCTTCATCTTCTTTCCTTCTTCAATTTCCATTGATTTTGTTTCAGCCTTGAACTGTGGCATAACGAACATCATTTCATTGACTGGAAAGTCAAGTTGACCAAAATCTGTGTTCGTCACCACAAAACTCTTCTTCGGAACCTTTTCAAAAGAATACATGTGATCAAACATCACCCTGGATTCTATTGTTTCGTAATTGAAAACTTTCGAAGGATCACCCTTATCAACATTCGAACCATCCAAAGCTCTTTGTCTCATTATACTTTGAACATGCCTCATTCTTTCAACCTCAGCTACCACCTCAGCTTTCTTCTCTTTATTTGACTTCTCAACCATAACTCCTTTTCCCTTGTCTTTAATATTTGACGAAGCCATATTCTTTGAAGAAGAGACATCACTCTGTTTCTCAATTACAATACCTTTTGATATAGGTTTTGAAATTGGAACTGCTGTAGTCACAGTTGAAATAACTGGAGCAGCTGAAACAACAGTTGGTTTTACTACCACTTTCGAAGGATACACTTTTCCAACTACCTTCGTATCTTCAGTTGTCTTCACTTGTTCCCCAGCCTTTGTATGACCAATCTTTTCTCCCCCTTGCACCCCTGTGATAGCAGGTGGGGCATCTGATACGTTTGCTAAAAGGCTTGAAATACGAAGTAATGGACCTAAGTGTTTGTGTGGGATAGCTTCGAAATGAGTAAATTTCTGAGAAAGAAATTCTTGAGAAACAATTGGAGAGATAGATTTCGAAGACATGTCTTGGAGTTCTTTCAACAACCTGACCAACTCTCCAAAATTTTGTTCTTCTTTGGCAAAAAGAGAGGTCATTTGAGGATTCATCTGTTCGAACATTTTGACACATTGTACAACCGCATCACAAATAATGTCGATCTTCTGATGTGCTGATTCATAACCTTGTTGAATATTCTGAACCTCCTTCGTCATGTCTTCACGAAGTTCGCGAATTTGCATGTTAACATCTTCATGTACCTTCTTGACTTCTTGTACGAATAGCACATGACGCTCCTTCGTAACAATCTTCAGATCCTTCACTTCCATCATAAAATCAGACCTCAGGGAATTGATTCGATTCTCTGTAGAAATATCATTTTGATCAATCTTCTCAAGAACTCTACTTTCTGAATCACGAATTAATCCTGATGCCTTCGAAATTACCCTGCCTTCCATTTCCTTCATTATTGAACCAACTTCCATGGTTGTAACTCCAGCACTGCCCACATCTGCTTGAGATTGCAAGATAGAATTCAATTTCGAATTCAAAATCTTGAACTACTTCATGGTCATCAGCATATGATCAGGAAAATCTTCTTCGGCTTTATCAAAATGAAGAGCTTCGAACGTTCCTCCAAAGCCTTCATTATCAGTTTCATCATCAACAGCCATGGTTTCATCAATAGGTGATGATGGATGGGGTGGATCAGTTGATTGAGTTGAGAATATTGTGGTAAATGGTTGATCCATAATTGATTGAAATGTTGGAGAATCAGTTGTTGATGTAACCTGGGGTAAAGAAGTTGGTGCAATAAGCTTCACATTATCAAGCGTCGAAATACCAGTAGGCTGACTGATATCTACTGCTATTGGAATTTCATCCTCAGGTGTCTTAGGAACTTGCTCTACCTCTTCGATTCTTTGGTTTTTCTTCAAATATTTTGCAAGATCTTCAGCCCTTCGTTTCTTAGACGATGGAGATACCGGAGCTGGAATTTCCCTAACTGTGACCCCTTGATGTGTGACTTGTGTTTTCTTCACTAGCTGAGACTTTCTCTTGATTTTGATACGTCGAAAAACACCGTCTTCGAAGGAATCGTTTCTTTTGATGGAGACGCTTCAATTATTGGTGTATCAACCACTGAGGTTAAAATTGGAGACACCTCTTCGACAGTACCAGATGTAGCTATTGGCATTTGGTTCTTTGTTTCTGCCTTCACCCCTTTTTCCGAAGACCCACCCTCTGTCTTCTTCGATTTCTTAGACTTCTTCTTCTCTTCGTGTTGTAACATACTAGTAACAACAGTTGTGTCAATAGATTGCAAATATGACACCAAAACATCATTCGTCGGATCCACCTTCTTAAGCATTGCATCCGGAATGCGAGCTATTGTTGTAAAGATAGCCGGATCATCATGCACCTCCTTCGGACTACCATACATGTGAAACACCGCTTTTTCTTCGAATTCTGGAACTTCGATTTTCTCATTCTGATAAACATATTGTACTATCAGACTCCAATAACGAGCACAAGAAATCCCTTGCTTGGTACTCGTCTTCGAAATGCTAGTTAAAAACTTTGTCCACAATTGTTCAGAGTAATCTACTTGCAGATCGTAATACAATCCAGCTACCATTGCATACACCTCCATCCTTCCTTTATCAAGACCCACAGTTCGTCCAGTAAGACATCGAAGGAAAATGCTAAACAAAAAATTCCATACCGTAGGTAACCCAGACTTCTTGAAATCACTGATACGCGTCAAAGGTGGTTGATGGCCCATTTCATTGAACATGAACACAACTTGAGAAGAAGAAAGTTCATCATAAGGACCAGAATTTGGAATTCCCAAAATCTTGCAAAACAAACGCTTGGATACCCTAATTCTCGTATCATTCACCATAGTGAATTCCACACAACCTGTCTCCTTGTTGTATGATGTAGTAGAACCCGCCTTTGATAGCCAAGACATTGGAGCAGCAAAAGAATCAAACATTGCTTTAGACAGAACTGAATTCTGTAAAGCAACCACAAGCATTTGGAGTTCCTCCGGATACTTTGACAAATCCGATTCTACTTGGTAGTTTGAACCTTGGATTTTCAGAATCGGAATGCTAACAACTTCGTCTGCGGTTGGTGATGATGTAGTCACCATTGTTGATGAGAAGAGCAAAGAACGTTTGAAGAAGATGAGTTGCAAAGAGAATTTTGTGGTACAGAAGGTTTGATCGCATAAAGTGTTATTGACTGCTGATTTCCCCTTTTATATGTAACCCTAGAATTTTGAATTTGAAGCGGGATACAATAAATGCTTGCTGACATGGCACCTTGAAATACGGACTGTACTCATCAAAAAGTAACAAACGTAACTGTCAACACGCCTTACACGCTTATCATACATCATGCGTCACCAAGAGACAAGACTGTTTTGGTATTCCCCAAGAGAATTGTAACCGTCGGATGCCTTCGGAATAGAGGTTAGGCTCTTTCACTTTGAGGTTTAGAAAGCGAAGTCATATGCCAGAATTTCGAAATCATCAGTTTAAGTTGGTTTTACTCAAACCTCAAGGATTTCGTGTGTGCTGTGTTCCAAAAGAAATTAGTTGAGAAACAAAGAAAAAAATTTAAAGCTTGTGATGTCAAAAATTTATTTTGACACAAAAACAGTTTAATCCCAGGCAAAGATATCTTCGAAAATTATCAAGAGAGATAATTGACAGCTTGCTAGGTTTCCCGTGAATTACAATCGATAACTTGTAGAGAAGTTTCGAAGGGTTTCTTTTATAGGGCAAATGGGTGGCTTCGAAAATTTCGTTACATATCAACCTTAACATAAGGTGATAAATTGTAAACAAAATTAGTTGTATAACCAATGTAGTCAGTGACAACTTGGTTGCGAATGATATTCAAAGTAACTAGAATTTTCGAAATATACTCACACAGAAATCATATTCATAAAAAAAAAAATTATGTTGGATCTTGTTAGGAACAAACATCGTAGTTTTCGAATGTTTGATTAAGATCACTCAAAAGAAATGAATATGATTTTGAGTATAAAAGGTACTGAAACAAATGTTTCGTAATTTCTGGAACATGGTTCCCCGTCAATTCCTTAAGGTTTAGGATTTTTGGGTTTCACTTCCATCACGGACTCATGATGTTAGATCACAAATACAGACTTGTGATTTGTCTAGGTTTTGATTGTTTTGATCAAAGACCTCAAGGACAAATCGCTTCGAAAATTTGGAATGTAAGAATTGTTTGGTATAAAAAGATTGGATAAGAATCGAAGTGTACCTCTGTTATAATGGACAAAATAGAAAACTCTTAACTCATTTGAGAAGAGTAAGGTAGCTCTTGGTGATTTATGCAAATACAAGCCTTGTTGGGAAGAAATTTTCATGAGAAAATGTCATCAAGGCTTTCATTTCCCATACATAGAATCATACGAGGCTTGAGACAACATGCAACAGCATGCTTCTAGGGACATCCTAACTAATCCAAAGTGTATCGAGATCATACCTTTCCATAGAAAACAGACACATGAATCCTTCGTATTTGAAACTTGACAAAACCCACAATACACATGTTAAAACCGAAGAGAACAACAAAAAAAATATTTTTGGTATTTTTGAATTTTTCAAAAAAAATTAAAAACAAACCAAAACAAAATCTTTTTGGATTTTTAATTTTTCAATAAAAGAAAATATTTTTGATTTTTCAGGTTTTTCACAAGAAAAAATAAACAAACTAAAAGTCTAACCTTAGTTGAAATGTGTACAAATACGAAGCATTCGAACCGTTGACTTGAACAGTAATCTCTGATTATGTACTTCAACAAGAAATAAAGCTTCCGAATACGAAGCATTCGAAGCGTTGACCGTGAACAGTAACCTCTGAACACTTAATCACCCTGTCCGTCATTGTACCAAATCTTTCAGACCCATCACTCTTCGCTTTTATCATATGTGATTGAATTTCCATTAATCATACCCAATCCTTCTATGATACGAATAAATGATTTTTCATCCAATGCCTTTGTAAAAATATCTGCCAATTGTTCCGTTGTTTTTACAAAATAAACTTCAATATTCCCTTCTTCAACATGATCTTTGATGAAATGATATCTAAGAGCAATGTGCTTAGTCTTCGAATGCTGCACAGGATTATGACAAATTCTTATTGCACTTTTTGAATCACAATATAAAGGAATCTTTTTCATATTAATTGCATAATCTCGTAATTGACTTTGAATCCAAATTATTTGTGATGTACACGCAGCTGCAGCAACATATTCAGCTTCAGCTGTAGATATCGAAACACATGTTTGCTTCTTCGATTGCCAACTGACCAATTTTCCATCTAATAATTGACACCCACCAGTTGTGCTTTTACGATCAAGACTGCATCCTCCAAGATCCGCATCCGAATAAGCTTGTACAAAGAACCCTGTTTTCGAAGGATACCACAAACCTAACGAAGTAGTGCCTTTCAAATATCGAAAAATATTCTTCGCTGCTGTTAGATGTGGTTCACGTGGATTCGATTGATACCTTGCACAATTACAAACAGAAAACATAATATCAGGTCTACTTCCAGTTAAATACAATAAAGACCCAATCATGCTTCGATACAGATTGATATCAACAGCAGATTTATCTAACGAAGGAGTTAGTTTTATGCCCGTTGCCATTGGTATTCGTAACCTTGTGTTATTCGTCATTCCAAACTTTTCTAACAAATTCTTCGTATATTTCTCCTGATTAATGAAAATGCCTTCCCTGTTTTGACGAATATTCAAACCCAAAAAGTTGTTAATTTTGCCCATCATACTCATTTCAAATTTGCTTTTCATCAAGTCTTCGAATTCTTTAGATAAAGCAGGGTCAGTTGAGCCAAAAATTATATCATCAACATAAATTTGAACAAGCATCAGATGATTTCCAATTTTCTTTCGAAATAAAGTGGGATCAACTGATACTTGTTTAAATTTAGATTGTTTCAAAAATGATGTTAAAGTTGCATACCATGCTCTTGGTGCTTGTTTTAACCCATATACTGCTTTATCTAAAATATAAACATGATCAGGATGTTCTGTATTTATAAAACCTGGTGGTTGTTCAACATATACCGTTTCTTTGAGTTCTTCGTTTAAGAATGCACATTTTACATCCATTTGATAGACATCGAAATCTTTATGAGCTGCACAAGCCAGAAAAATACGAATAGCCTCGAGTCTTGCGACAGGGGCAAATGTTTCTTCGTAATCAATTCCTTCTTGTTGAGAATATCCTTTAACAACAAGTCTAGCCTTATTTCGAATAATGTTTCCATATTTGTCAGTTTTGTTTTTATAAATCCATTTGAGTCCAACAATTGACACATCAACAGGTTTTGGAATTAATCTCCAAACCTTGTTTCTTTCGAATTCAGACAATTCAGCTTGCATAGCAACAACCCAATCATAGTGTTCCATTGCAACCTTAACTGTCTTTGGTTCGATTTTGGAAATAAAAACATTAAACATGCATAACTCTTGATGATTATTCAATACCTCATTTCGTGCATGAAGTTGTGCCCTTGTCATTATACCTGCTTGTGGATCGCCAAGAATTTGGTCTTTTGGATGATTTCTTGTCCATTTATCCAATGGTGGATAATTAGGATCAAAATCCAAAGGTGCATCTTCGAACATAACATCTGTTTCTGATCCATTTATGGAAATTGAATCCTCAGCATCATCAAAATGTTCTTCTTCAAGAATTGGATCCTTCTCAAGTATGGGCTCCTTCTCGATGATTGACTCTGTTTCGATGTTTTGCTCTGGTTCAATGATCGGCTCTTCTCCAATAATTGACTCCCCCTCAACATTAACATTTGTTGACATGTTATCACTTTCACAATAACGCTCCCCCTCAACAAAACTATTTGAATCCAAGTGCTCCCCCTCCACTGGATCATCAGATTGTTCATTTGTGTTTGGATTCAAAATCGAAATTGAATCATTGTCATGTGTAACGCCTGTGTTTCCGGGCTTGCCGTTTTTAGCAATATAATGGTCTAGGTTAACCTTTGTAACCCGTTTTGAAATAATAAGAATGTATTATTTGAGTATTATGTGTTTTGTGCTTAATTGCTTAATTATGTGGTCTGATTAATTAAGAATAAAAATAAGCGTCAAAATTTAAGAGTGAAATAAATTTAATATCTTTGGTTAATGTTGTAGTAGTTGAAACAAGGTTTCCGAATATATATAGAACGCCCAAATCTGACTTCGTATGAGGAAGTTATGATTTATCGAAGTTCCGGCTTAGCGGTATACAGCCTGAAACACTCGAATTGAGATCGAGCGGTTGTTAGCCGAAGCAATCTAAATGAGAATCGAAGATCTCATTGTTGGTATCGAAGCGATAAATAGTTAGGCGAGAACGGACGTCAAACGAAGAAGTTATGAATTTATAACGAAAGTTTCTGTCGCGGCCTATTAAAAATAATTAATAAAAAATAAAGTCAAAATTAGCCGACGGAGTCTAAACGAAAGTCGTAGAGCGTGGTCTCACCTTTCCGTGGATATAAAGAACGTCGAAAACGGAGTTCGTATGAAGAAGTTATGAATTTCCGAAGTTTATTAATCATTTTGTATTTTTATTTAATTCAAAAATCGGAGGCATTATCCGAAGCCGTGTCACCGGTGTAATCCGGAGTACGCCCCGCGTACGAGGTTACGCTATCGCGTAACTCCGATAGTGTCGACACTTCGGATGACGCATGCAATGACGATTTCGGACGCGTACGCGCTGCGTACGCCTGTACGCCCCGCGTACTCCGAGGTTCCAGCCTCTATATAAAGGATCCGAAGGCAGCCTCATTTCTTGTTCATTTTCTTCTCTTCTCTCTAGTCTTTTGCATCGTTTTTCGTGCCGAAGCTACCCCGAAGTCCCGGTATCATACTCTAGCCCCGAGGCAAGTCCCGAGATCCCGAAGACCCCGAGAAGCGCGGTTCCCGAGTCGAAGCTCTGCCCGCGAGAAGTTCGATTTTCGAGGAGATCTTCCAGATCTGCTGTGGAATACTACTTCTATAAGCCGTAGCGTTGTCCGATCATCTTCTGATCAAGTGAGTGTGTAGTTATTTCTTCTAATACAATAATACGAAGTATTTTATATAAAAATACGTGCTATGTGTATATATTTGGTTGTGTTATGTGTGAATGAGTATTCACTCTCTTCTATCTTATAGATCTGCTTATTTCTTTACGAGATATGTGTTATGTGTGTGTGCCTCATCTGTTATGTGACATATGTGTTGATTAAAGCATGCTATACAGGTTTTCTTTAAACTACGTATGAAAATATATATTTTTATCCTCCTTAATAAATGAAGGTTTTTTTTGCCACATGTCCTCTTCTCCTTTATTTGGACACATGTCATTTTCTAGATTTTTTGAATTTTCTATTTTCCACTTGTCATTTTATTATAATTTTCATTTTATTAAATTAAAATTTCACATTTAATATGTAAGGTAATATATATGTAAGGTATTTATTAGAAATGATTTATATATGTAATGTATTCAATGTATTAAAGTCTCATTAATTTAATAATTTAAATTTTTTCTTATTTTTCTTATAAATTCAAACTTCTCAAATTGTTAAAATTTCATATTTAATTTTTTTTAAATAAACCCATGTAATACATGGGTTTCATACCTAGTCTACTAATATGTTGGGTAGAACATGGGTAGATAGTTGGTGTGTAATAAACAGATGAGAGGCCTCGATGTTGTTGTTGTTGTTGATCTAGTTATTCAGCGAAGTATGGATAACGACCACGGACTCTTTCTAGACAGTCCAGTGGAACACTAGCAGGTTCATAACCTGTAGGTGTTGTGAACGATGTGTTCACCGGTGTACTCTATCCCCCTCATGGTTGCCTTTAGGATATCTATTGTTGAGGAAACCCCTTCGCAGTGATGTCCGTCCCGATGAAAATCCTAGATTAGGTCCCTTGAGATAGTTGTTTTAGGGACGTAAAGTGAGGATAACGGGAATGGGTAATCGGGATAGTGATTGGTTGGTGAAATTAAATATAACTTATTTATTGTGGGTTGAAAACCCTATATGCTCACCAGGCTCCCAAGCCTGACCCACTCAGTTTTATTTGTATTACAGGAAGTGGCACAAGGGCGTAAGATGGATGGATCATCTTGTTGTTTTGTTTACAAGTCTGTATATGTATATATTTGTTGAATGACTTGTAATGTTTATCGTTTATGCTTTATGGTCTGTATCGGAACATGACATCCCGAGTTTTGATTATATAATGAAATGCATCTCTTGATGAAATGCTTTGATAAATATTATTTTATCATGTTTTGTTTTGGGAACAAATTCCGCAACTCTTTCAAATCAAAAGGATTTACTCTGAAATTATTTAAAAGCATAAATGAAAATCGGTCTTTTCTGGCCGAGATTTTGGGGATGTCACATCATGCTTCGAATTTTCTGATGTTTGATTATCGGGTGCATTTCTTTCTACATCAATTGCTTGATCTAAAATACCAAAAATTGATTCATAATTAAGATCATCCATTTTAATTAAATCACCTATATTTGAAGAATTTTGCAAAATAGGATAATTTGCAAATTGATGATTAGACTTTTTAATATAATGATCATCAAATGTCAAATTAAAAATTTCTTCTACTTTGCGAGTTCGCTTATTTAACACTCTATAAGCAACAAAATTGTGTGAATATCCCAAGAAAATTCCTTCATCAGCTTTTGTTTGAAACTTCGAAAGATTATCCTTAAGATTCATTATGAAACACCTACATCCAAAAACATGAAAAAATTTGACATTAGGTTTTCGATTATTGATTATTTCATAAGGAGTAACATTAAACCGTCTCTGAATGAATGATCGATTTTGAGTAAAACAAGCAGTTGAAACAACTTCAGCCCAAAGATATTGAGGTAAATTCGAATAAGCCAACATTGTTCTTGCAGCTTCGCATAATGATCGATTTCTTCTCTCAACTACACCATTTTGTTGTGGTGTATAAGGAGATGAAAAATTATGCGAAATTCCTTTCTCCACCAGAAATGAATCAAAAAGACGATTTTTGAATTCGGTTCCATGATCACTTTTAATTTTTTTGAACTGACTTCTTCAATGAAACCTCCATTTTCTTGATAAAATCAATCATCATTTGTGAAACTTCGGATTTTAACCTGAGAAAATAAACTCACGTAAATCTTGAAAAATCATCTACAATTACTAAAATGTACCTTTTCTTGTTAAGAGTAGCAACTGTTGAAGGACCACATAAATCAATATGCAAGAGTTCGAGGGGTTCAACAATCTTCGAATCTATTGTGATAGGATGACCTTGTTTGTGTTGTTTTCCTACTTCACAAGCTGCACACAAACTGTCATTATCATATTTAAGAATGGGTAAACCTCTTACCAGATCTTGTCCGACAAGTTTGTTGATATTTCGAAAATTGAGATATGATAATCTCCTGTGCCATAACCAACTAACATCGGCAGCAGCCTTCGAAAGTAAACATACAGCAGGTTTGCCTACAATAGGAACAATATCTAATGTAAACATATCACCTTTTCGTTTTGACTTAAGTAAAACTTCCTTTGTCTCAACATTCGAAATGACACTGCCTTCTTCATTAAAAAGAACTTGATTTCCAGTGCCCACAACAAGTTGTGAAACACTTATCAAATTATGTTGTAAACCTTCAACAAATGCAACTCGGTTGACAGTGAAATTTCCATTCGCTATCTTTCCATAACCCTTGACTTTGCATTTGTGATTATTGCCAAACTTAACCACTCCTCCATTTTCTAGGCTTCGAAAATCACGCAAGTTTTCCTTCTTACCAGTCATGTAACCTGAGCAACCACTATCAATATACCACTTGTTATCATATTGCTCGTCACAAAGTACCTACGATTATTGAAAAAATTTAGGTACTCAAGCCTTGTTGGGTCCATTCATATTAGATTTGTTTTTCAATTGTAAAGTACAACCATTAACCCAATCACAAACTTTTGTTTTGAAAGTGTCAATAAATTTAACATTTTCATTCGACGGGTCAGATATATAATTTTTTATTATTTTCAAATTTTCACTGATTATACCCTTCGCATTTTGAGTTTGTGATGTTTCACTTTTTGCTTTCGTGACCGGCTGCCAAACTTTAACTGAAATATTTGATGCTTTGGATGACGAACTACCATTTGTTGAAGGATTAGCATACTTGTCATACGCCTCATGTATCTGTTCTTTCGAAAACTTACTTGATTGATATATTTTTCCTTTTCCTTCCATCCAATGATCAATATTTCTTTTCGTTGTTATTCCCTTCGCATATGAGGCTTTGTCAGCTTGTTTCTTCAAAGGATTATAACATTTTGCTAAACTTGGAACATAATCCACTTTTGGTTTTGAAATATATGATTCATGACAAGATGTATTGATTTGTGATTTTGAAATCTGTGTTCCAACCTTTTTCTGAAAAATTTTTCTTGGTAGTGTTGTTTTTGTTCCATTTGAAACTTTTGTTTTAATATTTGAAAATGAATCATTTTTCTTTTCAAAACTTTGAGTCTTTGATTTTTCTCTATAAACTTTTCTTCCTCTTGAAAAATTTGTTGATATCATATTTAATGATTCAATAGTTTGCCAAAAAATTGTTTTTCTCGCTTGACGTTTCGAAATATTATTTTCCTTTGAAAATTTTTCAACTTGAGCTTTAAATTCTTTTGAATTTAATTTTATTGCTTTGTTGACTGTTTTAACATCTGTTTTAACACCTTCGTGCTTTGTAAACACATTTTCAGTTGGGTTAACTTTCTTCTTTTCAACTTTTGACTTTTCAACCCATACTCTTTTTGGTTTTTGATGTTGAAATTTATATGAATTCTTTGTAAGATTGTTTTCAACTTTGCTTTGATTCGAAAAGAAACCTTCATTTGAAGTTTGCATATTGTCTTCCTCAACCATCTTTTTGAATTCAGGCTTTATATTTTCAACATTACCTGTTGTTACGAAGACTTGATTTGGGAACACAATATCATCAGTGCATTTGAAGATTGGATAAACAATAGTATTCGATTCAAGATAATGAGCACCTTTTTCACTAAGAATTTTCTCAAATTCTTGTGTATTCAAATAAACTTGATCAACCACCACTCGAGGAATTTCAATTTCTTTCGACCTTTGAATTGACTTCGAATTTGTGTTTTCTTCCTCATTATCACTATCATCGGTTTGACTATCATGTATTTCCACAAACTCCATATCACAAACTTTCGAAGTTGAGGGTTCATCAGTGTCAATTTTTATGAATAAATCTTCACATTTTTCTTTCCCTTTAAAAGAATTTGCTACATTTATGACAGACAATTGAGAACAATCTACATCCTCTAAATCACTAATTTCACTAATATTATCAGAATTATCTTCAATATCAGCAAAATTAGTTTCACAATTAGATGTAGAATTCTCAGTCTTTTTCAAAATTCGAAGTTGTTCTGATTTAGATAATGTCTCATTTACAATTTTTACTAAATCATTAGCATCAAGATAATCTTCGACTTTAGTAATTCCAAATCTAAACCTATCATCTGGAACTTTGTTAAAATCAAAAATTTCTTTTTCACAATCATATGAAATACTATCTACCTTAGCTCTATCATAAGCAAAAAATGGTAGTAATTTTCTATGTTGTTCCTTACTTATTTCACTCGAATGATGTAACTCAATTAATTTTCCATACAATCTTTTCGTAGAATTACAAAAAATATTTCTTTGTGCTAACAACAAGTTTATTTCCTTTGCTAAACTCTCCCTATCCTCCATAATATTCGAAACTTGCAATTCTAAGTAATCAATCCTAGTGACTTTTGAATCCAATTTTTTTCTTGTCTCTAGTAATTGATCACTTAACTTTTTCGCTTCATTGCTAGCAGACACAACAATTGAATCAAAGTAAGTAACAGTTTCATCAAAAGATACTAACTCAGAATTATATGCAGAAACTGGAATGTTAAAAGATTCAAGAATGTTATGTACCTTGGTAGTCATGGGCGACCTGTCAGTAGACTTCGAAACGAAGCATTGCCCACACACTTCGTAAGTCTGTTCTTCATCTGAATCCTCTTCCATCTTTGCATACATAGATCCATGTGATGGATTTTTCATCTCTTCATCATCTGAACCCGAAGACCATATTTGATATGTGTCATCCGATTCAGTTTCTCCATGAGCCACCAATGACAAATTCTTTGCTTTCGACTTTACTTCCTCCAGTTTCTCAGTGTAATAAGCTTCATCCTTTGTTTTATTTTTATTTTCCTCCTTCTTCCTCAACAAGCAATCTACTGCCAAGTGATTTGCTCCATAGCAATAATGGCAATTAATCCCTGTATCACCTTTCAACATCATCTTCATTTGCTCCATTTCACTCTTCGAATCAGTCTTCACTTCTTTCTTCTTCTCATCCACTTTATTTTTGTTCTCAAAACTACCCTTCGAATCTGATGACTTTATCTTTGGATTAAAAGGTTTCTTGAAAAATTTCTTTACTCGATTGTTTGAGTAAAATGCAACAGCCTCATCATCAGAATTCATCAGAAAACCTTCTTCTTCATCAGACTTCGATTTTTTATTCTCTCTTTCTGAAACCTTCGAAACAAGTGCCAATGGTCCACCAAGACTTGCAATCGCTTCCTCAACTATTTCATTAACTTCATTTTCATGAGATTTTAATTGATTGTACAGGTCATTCAAAGTCGAAATATCAAAACTCTGTTGATTTTTCACCATCATACTCACACTCCTCCACTCCATTCGAAGTCCCATTACAAATATCAAGTTGTATTCCATTGATGACCTTGTAATACTATAACGATTACAACGATAGATTAGCTCGTTGAACCGATCATAGTATACTTCAATGGATTCAGATTCTTTCTTTTTGAAATCTTTGAGTTCCACCAGACATTGTTTCACAGATGTGATCTTCGTCTTTTCACTTCCTTGAAATTTTTCTTTGAGATTGTTCCAGATTTCTTTAGCTGTTGTGCATGTTCTGACATAATTGTACACAACAGGAGGTAAGGCACCTCTTAATTCCCTCATGCATTTCTTCTCCAGTTGTTTTAAACGATTGGATTGATTATCTACTTCCGAACTGCTTGAAGACACACCGATTGGCTGAACTTGTGCAGGTTGGTTGATTTCTCCTAAGATGCATTTCCATAATTCTTCATCCAATCCGTTCAAGTAATCTTGCATACGATCTGCCCACTGATCGTAATATTCTGGAATAAGCATTGGAATCTTTGTGGATGAACCAAGCAAATGAGAAAATGATGTCATCGAATTCAGATTGAATGACGCCATTGTTGTACGGACAAAAACTTCAAGATGATACAAAAACTTTGAGAATATTAAAATCAAATTGTATTTTTCAAATCAGAATTACACAACGAACACTCGATTTACAAATATGTTCGCAGAATCAAATCCTAGATTTAGATCAAGAAGAATTTTTCACACTCAAAAAGAACGGAAACTTTTTGAATCAAACAGTAGATTCAAAAATCTTTTTGAACGTATGAAAATCAGATCACAAAAAGGATTCCTGCTCTGATACCAATTGATGAGATTTGTAATCGAGTTTAAAATCAATTCAAGTTTGAATTTAGAAAGAAGAATAACGATGAACATGAGAGTAAATATAATATTTGTTCAGCTCATATTATGCTTTTGATTTTACAGAGTACAAAGAATAATCTGTAAAAGCTGAGTGAAAAAGTTCTACTACTCACTTAGTACAGACCCCTATTTATAGGAGAACAAAAGCATAACAATACTAAGGACTAGACATTAAGACTACTCTTTATAATGCCTTAGTACAAATAACATTACATCCGAAGACCCTTCTTACGAAGACAAAATAAACTTCGTAACAATCTAACTGACACTTCGACTATTACAACATTTAAGCCCTAACAATCTTCCAGCAGAGCTCAGCCAGATTCATAGCACTTTCCATGTGATTATTACTACATATATATCTTAAATTTTCAGTAATTATTCACGAAATGAGACCATTATGTATTTTAGCTTTTATATATTCAAATGTATCTAATTTTGTTATAATTTCAATCAACTTATGATTTTAACTTATAATTTTGACATATATAATTTCCCTAAAAATATTTCTACATGAATTACCGAATCCGACTACTCCCCGAGTACTCTCGAGTACTCCCAGGTACTCGCTACTCGGTAGTCGGCCGAACATGTACCGAGTAACAAGTTCTACAACCTTGGTCTTAGTTGCGGAAGTGCTTAGTGGATAAGTCGGCAGTGGTACCCCTTGAGGATATTCAGGTTGACGACAACCTGAACTACATTGAGAGACTGGTGGCGATTCTAGATCGCAAGACGAAGGGGCTGAGGAACAAGAGGTCTGAGTTAGTTAAGGTGAAGTGGCAGCACCGTAAGGGTTCAGAGTGGACATGGGAGCCCGAGGAGGAGATGGGGGAGCACTACCCAGAGTTGTTTTCAGATGCAGCAGACTTCGAGGACGAAGTCTAAGACAAGTGGGGGAGAATTGTAACGCTCGGTTCTCTGGTACACATTTCATTAAGTATTTATTTATTTTGAAAGAGGGACTCGACGAGTTGGTAGCCCCGACTTGTCGAGTAGAGGGCAAATTGTGTGCGGGGTTTTAATGAGCTACTCAACGAGTCGCAGCTCGGACTCGACGAGTCATAGCTTGGACTCGACGAGTAGGATAGGCTGGATGAAACCCTAATCTTTAGGGTTTGCACCCTATTTAAGCATCATATATGGCATCCATTCCAGCCTTCATCACCTCCAAACCCTATTATCGAAACCCTAATCCGCCATAAGTGAGCTTGAGCTATTTCTTGTCATTTTGAGTGTTAAGCTTGTGGAAGAAGTAGAAGATAGAATACGCAAGAGGGAAGGAGTAGATCCAGAAACTACACTCCTTTGCTACATTTTCTGATAATCAAGTTTCCAACTTGATCATTCTTCTCTTAGATCTATTTATGTCCATTTTATGAAAGTTTTGGATCAAGAACCTTGGTCCTTGGGGTTTGGACGTCCCAAGTGACTCATATCTCAGATTTAGGATCTAGAAAGGGTTCCATGCAGGGGTAGACACAGGATTTCATAGTAGGGGTTGCACGGGAAGATTAGGGGTTACACGATAGTAGAAAAAATAAAAATTTTAAAAATTTTCGAAAATTTTTCCACTGCGGCCGGAAAATTTAGGGGTTGCCGGTGCCACCCCGGAACCCCTCTAAATCCGCCCCTGGTTCCATGGCATAAAGGTGCAAATTTTAAGACCATGGAATCCCCGCAAGCATATGATCAATTTTATGGTCTTTTTAGCCCTAAAAGACCATGCATGAAAGGAAAGTTTGGAGCTTTATGTGTCCAACAGATGCTAAAACCCTAGATCTAGGTTTGTATGCATGGATTTGAGATTCTATGGCCTTTTGGACAAGATTCATGTCTTATAAGAATTAGGGTTTTATCTAAACCCTTTTAGAAGAACAATGGACGGGTAAAGTTGGAAACTTTACCCTTGGAAGGGCCTTTCCAGTGGGCAAACAAGCTAGGGACCATGGATCTAGAAGATAGGGGCTTAATCTGTTAAGATGGCCAAGCAGACAGAAGAACTCGTCGAGTCCATAAGGGAACTCGACGATTTGTATCGTGTTGTCTCGATTTCAGTTAGTAGAACTCAGTGGGTCTGTAGAAGGACTCGACAAGTGGATGAGCCAGGCCGCGACTAAGCAGCCCGATAGAACTCGACGAGCCGGTGGAATGACTTTGCGAGTTGAATCGCGTTTTGGGATTTCTAAGTTATAGAACTCGGCGAGTTGGTCAACCCAGAATGTTGACTTTGACCAGAGCGTTGACTTTGACCAGGGGTAAAATAATCATTTTACCCTATGAAGAGTTATCAGTTTTTTATTAAGTGTTATTATGGAATTTATAGCCGGAGAGTCGCTGGAGCAGCAAACAGGGATTCCTCACTCGAGTTCAACATTCAGTTTGATAGGTGAGTCTTCTCCTATAGGAACGAGTCTAAGGTGTAACAACGCGAATTTTCAAAATAAATTTTTTTGATTTTTGAAAGATTCATTCATTCATAAACATTGTCAAACACATTGTATCAATGTTATTATCACAAAACATTTCCCCAGAATCTCCACAAAACTCCAATGCGTGTGTGTACGAATCATGCCGGCGCCTTCCCGCGCTCATCACTAGTACCTGAAACACATAACACAACAACTGTAAGCATAAATGCCTAGTGAGTTCCCCAAAATACTACATACAACACATACGCTACTCAAGGCTATAATACGACCCTCCGGTCGTTGTGTCTCAGCGGGACCCTCCAGTCCCGTAGCTCGTTGGACCCTTAGGTCCGGTCATAGCTCGTTGGACCCTCCGGTCCGGTCTATATCATCATACAACATACAAATATCACATAACACATAATCTCATACATAACAAATAAGACCCTCTGGTCATCACATAGTACCACTCTAGGTAACGTATAGTGAGAAGACTCACCTCAATGTCTCGGAAAATATCTGACTCGGAAGAAGTATGATCTAGCCTTCGCCTAATCACATAAAGTAATACTCCCATAATACAACTGTACTCAACCCTAAAGTCAATAAGGTCAACGGTCGAACTTAACCCGACTCGGCGAGTGCACAATGGCAATTCGGCGAGTCCACACGTGTCCACGGACTCTCTTAATCCCTCTCATGACACGTCGAGTTCTTCCCCTGACTCGACGAGTTCCACCTGGCATGAATCGAGGGGCCACCCCGACTCAACTCGCCGAGTCTCAAGAACAACTCGGCGAGTTCCAACTTGAACTCAGACCCCTGACTCTCCCTAACTCACCGAGGCATTCCCCCAACTCGGCAAGTCCACTCACTGAGTGATTAACGGGCAACCTTCATACTACTTGCCGAGTCTGTTCTTGGGACTCAGCGAGTTCATGCCATGCACAAACTCAAAACAACTTCTGAGGTCAGATCTGTTCCATACCATCATAGATCTGGCCTCCCCAAGCATGATAATCACGTAAATTTTGGACCTTGACACACATATAACATAGGAATGGTCCAAAATGGTGATTTAGCCCCAAAAAAAGACATTCCAAGCTCATGACTTCCAAAATGACTCATAAAGCTCCAAGTGTTAAGGTCTCTGGACCTCTTTGGGTCCAGATCCAGAACACAAAATCGAGGAGGGACCAAAATACCACTTAATCAATCTCTAAAAGGGTTAGGAAAACCCTAATACAAAGAATCAACACTAAAACTGAAGAAGGTCCGAGAATAATACCTCAATGCAGTCTCTATGAGCTCAAAACCACCAGAAATCGCACCTCCTTCAGCCTCCTCTTGCCTTAAACACTTCCTTGTTGCAAAAACACCCACCAAAACTCAAGATTAGCCTCTCCTTCCTCACAAACGCTCTAGATCTCTTTAGGGTTTCTCTCTGGGGTTGGTGGCCGCAAATGACGGCCATAAGGCCCTTTAAATAGGTCTCAAACCCTGAAAATTAGGGTTTCATTAAACAACGTGGACTCGCCGAGTCCACTCATGGACTCACCGAGTCCAGCTGTGAACTCGCGTACCAATCCGCAACCATACTCGGTGAGTCTAGACGCCAACTTGCCAAGTTCCCCCACAAAACTCAAAAATAAAGGAACAAAATATCATACCTGGGAATCCGGGTGTTACATAAGGCACCATGGTCGACCCGTTTATGTGTGATTGCATGTGTCAGGGTTAGCCCGATGTAGGTTTTATGTTCCGGACTTCGGTCTGATGTCGGGCGGAGCCAGATGCAGTTAGTATGCTTGATGTCTTCGTGATTCTTGCATGTATGTGATTATGTGTTCCAGACTTGGTCCGATGTCGGGACGAGCCCGAGGAATGTTATCTTTCTTGTTATGTTTATTTTTATGTATATGATTATGTCATGCTCATGATATGTATATCGGACTTCGGTCTGATGTCAGGCGGGGTCCGATGCAGGGGCTAGGCCCAAGTATGTCGGACCTCGGTCTGATGCCGGGCGGCTAGGCCTAGTATGTTATTATGTGTATAGTATGTGGTAGCTTGGGGAGACTAACTAAGCTTTGTGCTTACAGTTTTCAGTTTTGGTTTCAGGTACTTCCACTAGCAAAGGGAAGGGCTCGGGATGATCGCATGACACACACCATAGATTCAGTTTGGGATGTTTTGACTCTAATGATTACTTATATGATTTTGATACAGTATTGACATGATGTTTTGAGATACATGATCCTTGGTTTTTATTATGATGATGGATGATTATTAGTATTATTAATGATTTAAAAACGAAATTTTTGGCTTGCATTTTTGGGATGTTTCATAATGTGTAGTATATGTTGTTCATGACATGTAAACAAAAAGTATGCTTTACGTGTATTATATATTTATACTACACCTACTTATGGATATGTATAGTCTCCATATAACCCATACAATCCTTACATCCTCGGTGTTATGATAGGAGCTGATGGTTGCTACGTAGAGGCACAATAGGAATGGGTGCTTCAAATTAGTCAATATTCACACACCATAAAGAAGTGTAAGGTTAGGTACATGTGCTAATTTTTACTCCTTAACTTAAAAATGTCTTCCAAAAGGTCAGAAAAATAAAGTGAGTTGGAACTGGACAGTGAATTTAGATACATACAAACTCAAAAAGTTCTTTAATTTACAAAATAATTGTTTCAATAGTATACTTTTGTAATCATATTATTATTTAGTACATTACTATACATAAAACTCAAAAATATGGCCAAAAGGCGTTAATGAGTCACCCTGATCCGTTTGACATGTATTAAAAGTTACATGTTTGACCTAAATCTATTTTCACATGTTCACCAAACTGCCCGACCTGGCATTGTAGCCACTTGTACATTTTTTTCCCATGTGTTGATGTTAAGGAACAAATATACGAGGGCATGTATGTAAAAGTTTAGACTTAATAGGAAAAAATTACACTATGTCGGTTAAGTAAAAACAAATAACACCTTATTATGAACATTAAGGAACTTCTTCAATTTTCTAAGAAAACAATCTTCCAGTTTAATGTGTCATGTTCCATTGTTCAAATCATATACACTATGCAATTTGAAGTTGTTATATATGTGTCATGCTCTTAGTTTTTTAGGTTGTATTTGTTTATAGTTAAGGGGTCAGGTTCATATTCGAAATTGAATTCCGATTCCAATTTCGATGACCATGATCCTTAGACAGGATCTATAGGTATAGATGAAGCAAATGCGACAAGAAGAGGGACAAGATGAAGTACAACTTAGCATCAAATAACAACCATATGAGTTTCTCATGTTTTCTTATTCAGATTTCACCATTTAGAAAATCACATTTCACTAAATGGAAAACGTGTGCCTCTTCTATGTACTTAAACTAAAATATAAATGGACAATGATCCAGAAGTTTTATGTTTTGTCATTTGAATTGTATATGTTTAATTATTATTTAAGCATGTTAATTGAACAATAGATCACATTAAATTTTAATTGCCAACAATCCAAATTAGATTTTACATTGTTAGCATATGCTTTTAACAATTTCATAATAACTATAAGTTAGAAAGACAAATGTTTGAGTTTGTATTTTTGCAGGATTATGATGCCACAAAAAAATATCGTTTATATTAATCCTTTGGATTTTCGTGTGGGTCTTTACCAAAATTAGCAACTAAAAGCATGAAAAGAAATACATTATCTCATTGACCAAGATTAAACTTTATATCATCTATTATTTTTTATTCTCTGACCCTAACATCAAACAAACTTTTCATTCTACAAAATAAATAAATAAATAAATAAATAATCGTGTTTAAAAGTCGAGTAAAAATCATCATTATCATATCTATAAAAAAGTGCTATAATATATTATGAATATATAAAAGGTCGATATCGAAATTCGGAACCATATTCCGTCTATCTTCCCCAAAAAAAAATTAACATTTCGGTTTCGAGTTGTTTATAAATTAACATATTTGCTGTTTAACAATTACATTAATAAGTTTAAACTATATAATAAATCAAATATTAGATTTTTTAAATACTTGAATAACTAAACTTATTAAAACATAGACACAACGATATGCAAACAACAAAGAATGATGGCATTCAATAAAAAAGAAACACGACACAATTAAGTGAACAAGTTACGCACGTTATGTGTTTGTGGTTTTTAATAAAACAATACCAGAAAAAGAGTTGTCCAGGAGGTTACGATAATGATATCATCGGCAACCAATCCCAAATCTCCCTCACCCTAAAACCCCTTTTTCCTTTATTTTCGCCGGCGACAAGGTCTTCTCTTGAAACTTCAAAGATCCAGCTTTCCACCAACTCTAGATGGGTCCGCAGTTATTTATCATGAATCAGAATCACACCACATACTTGTTGAATTGGTAAACTGAGAAGAGATGGTGGGCAATGGTAAGCTAGGCCGGTGGAGATTTTCTTTAAGGTCTTCGGCGGCGCCGGCGAAGAAATCGGAGAAGACGAAGCCTCTCGTTGAGTTTATTTGTCCGATTTCTGGTTTATTGATGCTTGAACCGGTTGTGGTTTCCTCTGGCCAGACATTTGAGAAGACATCCGTTGACGTCTGTAAAGACCTTAAGTTTGTTCCAGTTCTCGCCGATGGGTCGAGGCCTGATTTTTCGACCGTGATCCCTAATTTAGCTCTTAAGAAGGCGATTCATAGCTGGTGTATGTCGACGGGGGCGGATTTACCTCGGGATGTGGATTATAGCTCCATTGAGGATTCAGTTCGTAGGATGATGGCTTCTTCAACTCAAAGTGAAGGTGATTCGAGGTTTAGGGATTCGGAGAGGAATTTGCTTAAAGGAATGGCGGAGAAGCCGCCGGTGATTTTGACGCACGCAGCGACGGAATTGAATCCTCGATCTATTCCTCATCATCATCATCACTTTTACTCCTCGAGTTCAGAAGAATCGGTGCTCGCGAACGTTCCAGATACTCCACCGCTTCCATTCGTGACACGTCCGTCTTGCTATTCATCTTCTCCTTCCGCTTCAACGTCGTCGGAGATAGTCGTTGACGAAACCCCAGACCCTAACTCATCCACCTCCGACGAACAACATTTCGCATCAAAGCTCCAGAGCCCCGACATTTTCGAGCAAGAACAGTGTGTGATTTCGCTGCGGAAAGTCACCAGGACCGATGAAGAACTTAGGGTTTCTCTCTGCACGCCGCGGCTGCTCTCAGCACTCCGCCAGTGTCTCCTTTCGAGGTACGCCACCGTTCAAACTAACGCCGTCGCCGCTCTAGTGAACTTATCGCTAGAGAATGCAAACAAGCTGAAGATCGTCCGGTCGGGGATCGTTCCGCCGTTGATCGACGTGTTGAAGGCCGGAGTTTCCGAGTCTCAAGAACACGCCGCCGGCGCGCTCTTCAGCCTCGCACTGGAGGAAGAGAACAAAACAGCCATCGGCGTCCTAGGTGCGTTGCAGCCGTTGCTTCACGCTCTGCACTCCGACAGCGAGCGAACTCGGAATGACTCAGCTCTAGCGTTATACCATCTCTCTTTGAAACAGAGCAACAGGGTCAAACTCGTGAAACTCGGCGCCGTTTCAACTCTGTTAACAATGCTTGAAACTGGTCTTGCCGGAAGGGTATTACTAGTATTATGCAATCTAGCCGCTTCCAATGAAGGTAAATCATCGTTGCTAGACTCAAATGCAGTGGAATGTTTATTTCGGAAATTGAGAACAGAAAATGTCAACTCCGAAGAGTCAACCCGTGAGAACTGTGTGGCGTGTTTGTACTCATTGAGTCATGGAAGTATGAGGTTCAAGGGGTTGGCGAGGGCGGCAAGAGGGGCGGAGGTGCTGCGTGTGGTGGAGGAGAATGGAAGTGAGCGGGCAAGAGAGAAGGCAAAGAGGATGCTGATGATGCTCAGGGAACGGGATGAGGCCGGAGAGAGTGTGGATTGGGATGCTATATTGGAGGGAGGAGTGAGTCAGACTCTGTTCAGAGGGAGTTCGACACAGTTCTAATGGGGTTTAGTTAGTGTAGTTGTTTTTGTTAATTTAATTTCATATAAATTGTTTTTGAGTTGTGGTTGGTGGTATGCAATGTTATGTTCGTTTGGGTGGAAGGAAATAATTGTAAATAATAATTTTTGTAACCCTTCTCTTTGTAAAACACTTTGTAAAGCTTTTTTTAGGTGTTTTGCTTTGAAAATGGTATCTAAGTGAATGGTATATTTGACATATTCAAAGAGAACGTAACAAAAATCAAGGGAGTGGGGTGTTCTCCCTCAATGAATCCATTGTGCTTTTGTGAATCCATTTTGCTTTGTGTGATGCGAAATTGCGAATCCATTGTGAGGATCCATTATTCATATGTAAATCAATTGGTCATAAATGTGAACCCATTTTGGTTTGTGGATCCATATCTTATTAATCGAATCGGAATCAATTTATATGTGCTTAAATTTGAATCCATATCTTTACTAATTGTAAAATTAATCAATATATATATATATATATATATATATATATATATATATATATATATATATATATATATATATATATATATATATATATATATATATATATATATATAATCATTAAAAAATAGTTAAATCAATTATTAATCTAGAATTATATACAAGCAAATTATATTTTTTATGAATCTTTAAAAAAAATACTAGTATAAAAAAGTAGGATGATTATTTCCTAGGCCCAGGCAAAAAAAAAAAAGTTGTGGTGTTAGTTTTCAACAGGGTGTGGCCTAAATACTACTCTCAAAATTTTCCACATTTCTAAAACGTAACGGTGTATTTCGCAGCCAAACTAGGGACCAAAGCAAAATTATGGACCCTATCATAATTTTTTTTCTTCTTCTAAAAAGTGGTTTATCGTTTTGACAGTGGTCTGCGGAATTCACATTAATAATCAAACGACATTACCTTTAATCTCTTTGAATTGGCATTTATTTATATAAACTAGGAGGGGCTTCGTTCAAGAACGTTTTTTTGTGTTTTTTCATGTAAAAATGTAGATGCAGATTGGAAGGACCAAAAGTGTCAAAGTGACTAAAAAATTATGGCAAAAACCTAAAAACACTAAAGGTTACTATTGCTAGGATCAACATATATATATATATATATATATATATATATATATATATATATATATATATATATATATATATATATATAGAGAGAGAGAGAGAGAGAGAGAGAGAGTTTATTTGAGACCATCTATATTTTATGAGACATGAGGACCAAATATTAGTCTTTCATTAAATTTGATCTTGTGGCTTATAAAAAAACGGATTAACACTAATTAATCTAACTAATTAGTTAATTATGAACAGATTAGTCACTAAGTTAAATATAACATGACTACTACATCTGATACACAATTAACGTCATCTTCAAGAACATCTTCATCTACTTCGATTTTTCTACCAAAATTATCGCTCTTATGTGATCAACATTTCTTAATCTTCTCATGTAATCGATCTTCAATCTCCTTAAATCTTCACTTATTTTAAACATATCATCCTCTGGTTTTTTGAGATTGCTTGATCGAAGAATGATTGTATCCTATCTAAATCATAGCTTCTAAATTCATGATTTTTGTGTTTTCCGAGTTCATCTTCTTCATTCTTCTACATATGTAATTGATAGTCGGATTGATTGGGGTTGATTTTCATCTATCGACATCTGGGGGGTAATCATCAGATAGAGGTTATTTTCAACAATATACTTCATCAAATCACATATATCACCATCAAAATGTAATCGATTTTTAGCATCATAATCATCCATTTTCAACAGAAAGAGTTAGTTTTTCTTCGTTGATCTTCAATTTCAATAATTCTTCATCAAATCACATTTGTTTAGTTGTTTTAGATCTATTTTGAGCACTTTCAAGATTCGATTTCTATTTATCAGATGTATGATTTTTACAAATTGTCAAGGTTTGACTTAGAGCACTTTTAAGGTTTGATTTTCAAGCAATGTGTTTTGTAAAATTGATAAGGTATGTACAAAGTAATTATTGTTATTTAACAAATTCATTTAAACTATACATGTTTTCTACATGTTTGATGAAAGTCCTGAATGAAAAAAGGAGTTAGACATATCACCCCTTCTCATGACTAAATTATCCTTTAAGAATATGAGTACATTTCCAAAATATTAGTCACAATTAATGGCAAATAATACCATATTGACTACTGTTATTAAACTTACCATAGTTTTGTTAAACTTATGTTTTTTTTCTATAGACACATAATGTCAGTGGTCTTTTTAGCACCATTTTTTTTAATACGCTCTTGTTAACTTTCCAGAAAAGAAGTTGTACCAAAGAAAATATTGCTTACTTTTAGACCCGTTTCTAGAATATTATCATTATCATAATTGTGTTAAAAAAATATTCAAACATAAAAGTTGGAGACGTCTTTTTTAACAATATGGAGTGCTCTAACTGATGTGTAGTAAGGGTTGTACTTAATAAAATATTGATAGACTTAGAATATTTTTTTGCTTATATTTGTTTTCATTGTTTGTTTTATGATCGATTATATTACTATATTATGTTGTTGTATCATCACTTACATTACTTTAACATGTTGACGTGAATTTCAAATATTTGTATAATCCATGTTTGATTCTAACAATTCTTTCATTCTTTGTTGTAGATTCTTTTAGCTAATGAATCCGAACTTGAATGAAACTTTAATATTTCAAACTATAAATTCTTACAACAGATGCTGAGATTAATGAATATTTAATAGATCTTATATGTTATAAACATGTAATAGATTTTTATGGATTATGGCGCAATGTTATCTTATTATAACTTTGTAAAATCCCTTTGAAATCCATCATTCCTCTTTTTATCTAACAGTGTAAGCTTCTGATAGATTTATTATGGTACAAACTTGAAATGTGGTTTCAAACTATCAGGTTTTAAGAATACCTATAGACAATTTTTGATATTTTTCTAATAATATTTGTTTCATTCTACAAATTTATGTGGTTCTCACTGGTTTGAAAAGTTTATTATGTGGATTTCCTAAACAGTTGAAGGACCGCGAGAAGGGGGGGGGGGGGGATGGGTGGGGAGGGGAGGGGATTAGAATATTATACATTGTTTTAGAATATTACACCTTATAACATCATGATAGATATTTTATGGTACAAACTTGAAATATTTTTCCAAATCATTCGGATTAGAATTTTACATATTATATTAGAATATTACACTTTATATCACAATTTTAGAATATTTCACATTAATATCATAATAATATACGTATTTCGTAATATTACACGCTAACATAAGAAATTTTGTTTTCTATAAGTTGTTTTGTTTCTTATAAATTATTTTAGATATTCTTCTAACATTATAAATCTTACACTTACAATATTACACAACACTGTCATAATATTACATATAATATTAGAATCTTACATAGTATAAGTTCATTTGATACATTACAACACAATTTTAGAATATTATACATAATTTCATAATATTACATATTAACAACAGAATATTAATATTTCAAACATAGAATAACTAGAATAATAACATATCAATGAGTATTAGAAAAACTCAAATTTAATTAGGCATTGTTCTATTAGAATATTCTACATATACACATTATTTTCGTGTAATAAATCAAATTATTTAACAAATAACCGAAAGCATTATTTTAGTATATTATCAACACCACACACACAACCCATAATATTATTCTAATAGAATATTATACATGCAAACTTAATTTTAAGCTCAAATAATATGTGAAAGATATTTAGAATTCAACAATATTATGAAAATTATACATTAATAAACAACACATTAATCATTAAACCAACAACATTCTTGTAACATTAACTTTTAACTTTAGAATAGAAAAAACATCATAAATGGTCCCTGTGGTTACCCAAAATCTGAAGTTTAGTCCTCGTGGTTTAAAAACCTCATAAATGGTCCCTGTGTTTTCAAAACTTTTGATGTTTGGTCCTTTTTGCTAACTCCGTTAAATTTGTCCGTTAACCGAAGGGTACTTTTGTCATTTCACCACCACAGGGACCATTTATGATGTTTTCTCATATTTTCTTTAAAAAAAATTAAACATAATTAAATATATAAAAGGTCTCTCTCTCTCTCTCTCTCTCTCTCTCTCTCTCTCTCTCTAATCTCACAAAAGATAAAAACACATATACATGACACAAATGAAAAAACCCATTTGAAACTCTCGTTGAAGGCGACATAGAGCTGAGATCTAAAGAGCTTTTGTTCAGTTTCAATCAAAGACAAACACACGCCTCCGATGCTGGTTCGATTCGGGGAAGGAGAAATCGGAAGCAGAAATCGACGGAGGGTGGTGGCAATCGATAGTAAAGGAATGAGCACTTCCATTTCTTGTCTAATTCGTAGAAAGGAGAAGGAGAACAAAATCAAGAAAAAAACACGTAGACATCAAAGATTTTTGGTCCTGTGTTTGATTTTTCGAGTAAGGAACGAGCACCTCCGGTGCCCTCACTAGTTCGTAGAGGGAGGAAGAAACGAAAGCATCAAGGACTACTAAAGCAGTTCCTGCACTTTCTATCTCGAAAAGAAATATGGAGAGGAAGGGAGAGGCGGTACGATGGAAGCAGGGCAACAACAACAGTACAGGTAGGTGTTTGGCTGCTATGGATTCGACGAAAGAAGAAGAAAAGGTACGAGGGGGTTGTTGCCCTCTTGTTTGCCGGAAAAACTCCATCTCTGGAGGGGGTTTCTTTGATTGAAATTGAATAGAAAAAAGGGAAGAACAAGGGCTGAACTGGACAGTGAATTTTAGGGGTGTTTTGTTGCTTTGCTCGACAGAAAAAGGAAGAAGGAGGGATGAGGGGTTGCTGCTACTCTATTACAGGAAAACCGCAAGAACACCATCTCTAATGGAGATGTTTTTGGTTGCCTATCGAAGAGAGAGAGAGAGAGAGAGAGAGAGAGAGAGAGAGAGATTTTATATATATATTAAATAATAATATTTAATTTAAAGAAAAAGAGAGAAAACATCATAAATGGTCCCTATGGTAGTGAAATGACGAAAATACCCTTCAGTTAACAGACATAACTTAACGGAGTTAGTAATAAGGACCAATCGTCAAAAGTTTTGAAACCATAGGGACCATCTATGAGGTTTTTAAACCACGGAGACTAAACTTCAGATTTTGGGTAACCACATGGACCATTTATGATGTTTTTTCTTTAGAATATTACATATTCTAAAATCAGAATATGACACATAATTTTAGAATATTTCAAATTACTTCATTGTTAATAAAGTACTATCACAATACTTAACAAAAAGGTTCAAAATAAGTTGTTTCCAACAAAAGTAGAATGTCTAAAATCATATATTACATATTATTTAACAAAAATATTCGAAAAAAAATTGTTTCCAACAAAATCAAAATGTATAAAATGATAATATGACACAATTTTAGAGTATTTCATATTACTTTATATATGTCAAATATAATTAGAATATCACACATTACATGACTAAAATGATTAGAGCAAGTAGTTTATGACAAAAGAACATCTAAAAAACATCTGACTCTTCAAATTAGAATATGTAGAATATCAAGTTTTCAAATAAAAATTTATAATATTAGAATCTTACATAATATAAGTTTATTTTACTCATTATAAAATATTAGAATATTACACTTTAATATCATAATATCATACACAGTTTCAAAATATTACTCCATCTGTCCTAATATTATTGTCAACACACAAAAAACACGCAGATTAAGAAAAACATTAATTTCCACTAACTTTATATAATAAAATGACAGTTTTGTCCTTACTTTGCATTTAATGTTCCATTAAATGCATTTTGTTAAGTAATAATGAGGGGGTATTTTGGTAAAAATGTTATTTATTTTTAGAAGTGGATTATTATTTTGGGACAAACCAAAAAGGAAAGATAGACTATAATTTTGGGACGGAGGGAGTACATCTTAACACAATATTAAACATTGAACAATTAGAATAACAAGAATAATAACATCTTAATGAGTATAACATAAGCCTAAATTTAATTAGGTATTATTCTATCAGAACAATCTACATATAACTTTTATAATATCCTACACCATTATTATTTTAGAGTATTCTAACTTTTAGAAAACAGATAACATATAACATTTATTCTAATAGAATATTCTATGTCACACCCCAAACCGGAACGACGGAAACGTTCTGGGGCGGAGGACGTCATGCGTAGTATCACAACAATTGTATCATTGCAAGCATAGTAAACACAACCAAACATTGAATACATATATGAATAAGGTTTACATTGTCTTAGTACATAGTTTTGTTCATATCCACAGTAAAATAGAAAGACATGACTCTAACGCTACGACTTCTCTAATCTCCTGAAAGTACCTGTCTACTAATCCCCTGAGAATACAAGCAGTTTTGAAAGAATATCTGCATAAAGCTGGTGAGTTCATAAGCATTTAGTTTTTGGTGGAAAATGTTCTTTGTTTCTTTGGAAAAGTGTTACTCAAGAAAATCCCATATTTTCTTATGAAAAACTGTTTCGAAAAAGTATCTATTAGTAGAAAATAAACCATCAGTTTTAGAAATGTCGGTGTTATCCTGGGAAAATCCCATATTTTCCCTAAAAATAAGTTATCTGTCTTAGAGGTAGAGATGCAAGTTTAGAAACCCTGATTACTATCACAATATATATAAACGTAGTTTTATTACTCAAAATAAAACAAATGAAGAGTAGAGTCCGTAAACCAAAGTTAGTTTATACTTATTTGCGAGTCGTATAACCATACTTGATATGACCAAGAGACCTTTATAACATTCCTCAGGCATTAAGCTAAATGACATTTGTTCACCACAGGCATGCCTGCCTAACTGTAGCTAGCAGTTCTAGTGTGGGATTGTCAGTCCCGAATAGATCTATTCACAAATCTCACGCTCTCCCTCCATGAGACTCTGGTTATACTAAAGGATTTATCCCTGTACACCTAAAGGTACAGTATTGAAATAGCGCCTCACAGTTCGGTATAATCTAGTTCACTAGCGGGAAACAACATAAAACAATGAAATAATTGTATTCTATACTCCTGATAAAATATATAACATAAACTAAATCTGTCATTGTTTATATATATATCCATTCATGAAATCTGATTTGGTAAAAACTGCCTAGAGGGTTATCCCAAACTATACCCATTATAGTTTATTAGAGTTGATATAGAAATTTATTTGTAAAAACCATTTTGAAAGCTATGAAGTTAGATTTCCAAAGTAAAAGTTTCCCTTATGCTCAATATATTACAAAAAGGGATAAAATATCTGAATATGTTATTAAACGTGGAAATCATTGGACCGTATTAATAAGTTTAAAACTTAATAAAATACTTTAAGTTTGGTTTGTATTCCCCCCTGAAAACATTAAAAACATAAAAAATGTAGGGGTATGAACTCACCGTTTTGACGTGTGATTCAAATGTAGGATCGTTAGGGATGTTGAGTGTCAAGTGCAACCTCGAGCACAAACGGACCCTATTTAACATATAACGATGTATGGACAAGTTATTGTATAATACAACTAATCATGATAAACAACACCCTACGGGACTAGGAAACACTTGGGACAAGTGTTACAAACATATATGATTGTATGAAGGGAGTGTAAGGCCACACAAAAGAGTGTGTGGTCGGAGTGTGTGGTCGGAGTGTGCGGTAAGAGTGTGTGGTCCGAGTGTGTGGTCGGAGTGTGTGGTCGGAGTGTGTGGTCAGAGTGTGTGGTCAAAGTGTGCGGCCACCAAGAAGGTGTGCGGCCGTACCCCTTCATGATCATGCTAAAGTGGTCGAATTTAAGGTGAATCAAGGCTCAAATCATGAAGTCTTTCAAGTATAGCAAGCTAAAAGTGTCACACCCCAAAACCGATAACGGCGGAATACGTTTCGGGGTGGATGACGTAGTGTACAGTATCATCACAATTGCATAATAGTAAAAAAAAGAAACATACAACCATTGCATTTACATATTGAATTTAATTACAAGTGTGTTTTGTAATGTTTAACAATCACCCAAAAGTAAATCAAAATATAAGAGATGGGTCTTGTGTGCTCCACCTTCTCCAAAAATGCTGCGTCTGTACCTGTCTATCTTTGACCTGAAGATACAAGTTATTTTGAAAACGAATATCAGCATAAAGCTGGTGAGTTCATAAGAGTTTAGTGTGAGATTTTGTATACAAAACATTAGTGTGAAAAGTGCGTCATTTATATTCATAAGTAGTAGAAACTTAGAAAATCTCATATTTTCCAGAAAATACATTGCAAGTGACAACCTGTGAAAAGTATGCATTCTTCATTTCTTTGAAACAGTTTATTGTAAAAGTATATTGGAAAATCTCCGAATAGTAAATGTGATAGAATAGGTTAAGCCTGTAATCAGTGATAGAGGTGCAAGCTTCCTTTAGTGATAGATACTTACTTACTTCGGGATGTAGTTTAGCGTTTAGTGTAGTATTTTAGTGTAGTTATAGTGTATCTCTTGTATGTACTAATAGTGAGGATAATAGAGGATCCCATGACCTTACCAGTCATGCACAGTATAGTGAGGTAGTGGCATCCCTGGGCCTGCACGGCGCGGACTGAAATTAACAGTCGGGATGTAATAGCGTCTGCCCCGTATAGATCTATACATGTAGTGTCGTCTTCCTTATCGGAAAACTCCGGGCGTAATGGGTAGCGAATAGAGTATCTCGTAGTGGGTTAGTGTATTATTGTTTGTTTAGTGTTTTCTCTTTTGTTATAGCGTAGTAACCTTTAATGTTGATCATAGTGTATTCTCTCACTAGTGTATTGTCTGGTAATAGTGAGTATCATAGCGTAGAGAGTATTGACTTTAGCGAGTAGTAGTAGTAACAACATTAACTATACCTATTATAGTTAACTTAGTGTGGATGGTTCTTGACATATTAGTGACTTTAGTATTTAGTGAAAGAAGAATTATTCGTATCCCATACTGATATACAAGTTATATAACTAAGAAATCAACGACAGTCGGACAGATAACTACTACCCTAAGCCCACAATCAAACAAGAACAGGAAATAAGGCGAGATATCGGTCCTAAGTCTTCCAAGTCTTACTTATATAAATATATCAGAGTGGTTACATTTTATAAGTAAATTGATTTAAAGAAAAGCATTTTTCCAAAAGAACATTTAAAATCTGGCTTACTGTTTAAAAATAGTTTTGAAAATGTAAAAACCTGTTTATAAGGCTTAGTGACAAATCACATGTGATTTGAACTAAGGATAGTGAATCACATGTGATTAATCCTTGTAATGCGGAAATCGTTCTGTAAACCTTTCCATAAACATTTATAAGCAACTTGTATATCCCCCCTAAAACATTTGAAAGGTTCATTAAAGGGGTATGAACTCACCTGAAATCGCGTAATTCGGGTGAATCGGGTAAATCGGGTAAAAGTGTCGGTTGAGCGTTTGGTACTAAATAACCACTTGAGCACCTTTTAGGACCCTAATGTCATAAGAAATATGTATTTTACAAGAAGTTAATCATCTTATACTTTTCATTATATTATTTGGACATTCTAGCATCGTTTTCGGGGTTTTAGGGCCTAGAAAGGGTTCCCGGGAGTGGTACAAGGCCATGAATGATTTACGGGAGGGTCCATGAGCTCACTCCCTTGGAGTTTACGGCCTAAAGGCCACCCTTTGGGATTTTACGGCCGTAAGCCCCCTAGGCTTGGCCGTAAACTCATGTGGTACTCCAAAATGTATATTTAAGGCCTTATTTCACTTCCTTACTTTAATGGTATGTGTTTTGGACCAAAAGAGAGGGATTAAACTCTTAATTTGTGACATTTTTGGGGAGTTTACGGACAAGACTTGTTCTTGGGCCGTAAAATCCATTAAATCCTTCAAGATGTATGTTTAAATGGTACAACATGTTCTCATTCACCTTAGATAAATCCTAGAAGGCCCTATAATGAGTTTTGGGACAATTTGGCATGAAATTTGGGGAGTTTACGGCCCAATAATATCCTTGGCCATAAACTCTTCATTTTGCCTCAAAATGGGAAGTTTAATGGTGCAACACACTTCCAAAGGTCTTAGCTAAATTCCTTACATGCATTTGAGTGGTTTAGGGACTTGTTTGACACAAAAACATGGGTGTTTACGGCCCAAGCTTAGCCTTGGCTATAAACTCTTCTTTTTGTGTTCAAATGATGTTGTTTGATGCATTTAAGCCTTCCTTGTTGACAAGTCTAAATTACCAAACACCCCAAATGAGTTTTTGGGGCTTTAAACAAGGATTTGTGGGGTGTTTGAGGTGTTTACGGCCTAAGCACAAGCTTGGGCCATAAAATCCTTTTTAAACATCAATTTCTTGTGTTTTAGTGTCCAAACTCTTCTAGGTATATGCCTTAATTAGTATACTAGCTTAAAGGAAGGAAAAACATGGTCTTTGGCATGATTTTGGGGGTTTACGGCCTAAGAAGCTTCTTAGGTCGTAAACTCCTTTTTGGTCCTTGATTTCTATGATTTTGGCTTCTAAATTCAATGAAGTATGTCTAGATTAAGATAGAGGATGAGTACTTACGTTTGGAAGTCGGAAATTAGCGGAATTGGGGTCGATTTCGAGTCTAGAGAGAGAAAGTAGTGAGAGAGAGTGAATGTGTGGTAAAAGAGTGTTCAAATGTTGTGCACACTCATTTCATATGTCTCGGGTATCGCACCCGATACACGGCTACCCGATGTTTAAAGTTAACTGGGTTAAAACTTTTTACCCGGGTGAAGTGGTTGAAAAAGTCATACAACTCTATTAGGTTAAACGGGGTTAACACATACGAGTTATATTTCTTATGATAATATCAATACATGCATATACTTAGATATTCAGTTATTGACGATTCCAAATATTACATAAAATAACGTATAGTGACGCATTCCGTTAGTGAAAATGGGATTTGTAACGGGAATAGATTTGGGGTTGTCACAAAAAGGATGGAATACTTACGTTTTTGAAGCCTTAGAAGTGTTTGTGGTTGATTCAAGTATATATATATATATATATATATATATATATATATATAGAGAGAGAGAGAGAGAGAGAGGTGTACGGTTGAGGAGAGGGGAAATGAAGTGAAAATGAGGCTCATCTATATATAAATAATGGGTGTACGGCCACACACTCGGGTTTGCGGCCACACACTCGGGTGTGCGTCCACACACTCATTACACTCCTCTAGAGGGAGTGTTTGGCCTTTTTGCAACCCTAAATCTTAAACCAACCCAACCCTAAGTCAAAATTTGGTTGTACGAGGCTTTAGATCATCCAAACAGACTCAAACAATGCTAAAAGATAGCTGAAACAAGTTTAACATTGATAGTATTGAATAGGTCAAGAGGGTAGAAGTTCTGGGCCGTCACATCATCCCCCCGTTAAAGGGAATTTCGTCCAGAAATTCAAGGATAGAGTACAAATCATGAACTTGGAAAGAGGTGAGGGTATAATTGTTTCATTAAGTTCTCGCGCTCCCAAGTTAATTCAGGTCTCCGCTTGGCATTCCAGCGAACCTTCACTATAGGGATGCGACTTTGCTTCATACATTTGACTTCCTGGTCCATGATCTCAATAGGTTCTTACACGAAATGTAGACTTTCGTCTAGCTCAATCTCGTCGAGAGGAATCACAAGAGTTTCGTCGGACAGACACTTCTTTAGGTTTGGTACGTGGAAGACAGGATGGACGCTGCTGAGTTCTCATGGTAATTGGAGTTTGTATGCTACGGGACCGATCCTGGCAAGGATCTCGAATGGTCCAATGTTCCTTGGATTTAGATTTCCACGCTTTCCGAAACGTATCATGCCTTTCCATGGTGATTTCAAGACTAGTGAGAGTATTGTCGTGGACTTGACTCTTGACTAGTTGCATGTTGCCCACCTCAGCCCAGCACAGAGGGGATCTATACTTACAACCATAGAGACTTCATGTGGTGCAACCTTGATGATGGAATGGTCTTCGGTGTTGCAAGAAAGTTCCACTAAGGGTAGATGAGTGTCCCACGACCTATCTATAATTGTTCGGATTGTTCTCTTACTTTGTCCATTTCTTTGTGGATGATACTCTTCGCATGAATACTTTCGGGTTTCGAAGAGAGGTGAATTTTCGAAGTTTGCATCTAGTTTGACGTTACGAGAGACGAGAGTTTCGCGATTGAACGATTTAAGACAAAAGGGTTTGGTATACATAGACTCAGTCGGACTAAGCAGGACAACGTCGTAGAATCGCACGTTAAGTTAGTTTGGAAGGATTGTTTTGTTAGGACATTGATGCCCCTGGTTAATTGTCTCTGGTGTTTTCTATGTTTGAAGTTAACAGGTACTACTAACACGTGAGATAGTAATCACAATTATGAAAAATTATTGGGGTTTTCGAAATTGTACCAAAACAAGGCAGGGTCCTTCGATGCTTCCTCCTTCTCTGAGGTCAGACTCCTCCTATTTCCTCATTGTTCTTTTATGTTGGGTAGTCTATTTTGAAGTGTCCCATTTCGCCACGTGTACCGCACACTTGAACTATGCTAGCATCGGTAGTGGAAGTGAATCAGTGATGCGCTGAGTCGGGGTCTTTGCAGAGCGAGCTTCCTGACCATTCTTAGCCCTTGGACAATTTCTTTTGAAATGTCCGGGTTTGCCACAATTGTAGCAAACTTGACCCATCTTTTCACCTGAAATCGAGGCGTTTGACGGTGCTAGTGCTCTGTAGTAACAAGCTGTGTGTCCTTGCCTGATGCAGCTCATACATTTCGATTCACCGCATTTTCCTACGTGGGTGAAGTTACATTACTCACAATTTGGAAGTTTTCCAGCATATCGTTGCACTGGCGTTGTCACCAGTCTGGCGGATGTTGTGGCAGTAGGAGTTGTCACGGGTTGTTGTCTCTTGGCAAGTTTCTGAGACAACTTGCACTCCCTCTTGTTCCAAAATTTTTGTTTTGTGCTCTTAGGTTTGGGAGTTGGAGTGTCCTCCTGGATAAGCCCTTGTTGGTTTTCTGGTGTTTCGTTACAGTTCGAGAGGTGAAAATTGTTCCCATTTGTGATGTTAGCTTTAAGAACAGCTAGGGCAACCAGTGGCAGAGCCAGGGTCAAACTTAAGGGGTATCCCAAAAAAAAATTGTGTAATATACAATAACGAAAAAAAATAAAAACCGCAATTTCATTAGATATAAAGTTCAATTTCCATAACAAAATTACATTTTAAAGTTCACCTCTTCGATCTTTCATTTTATGAAAGCGAGTAATTACATTTTCAGTCTTAACATTCTCTAGTGCTTCTTTTTCTACACTACAAATCAAATCACCATTCATAACATCGTCACCTATTCTATTACGCATATCGGTCTTCAAGAACTTCATTGCAGAAAAACACCGTTCAACGGTTGCGGTTGCGACGGGCAAAACCAAAGCTAGTTTTAATTATCTATAAACCAAAGGAAAAGAGAGGTGCTTCCCGGTTTCCACCAACAAACGAGAGAGGCCGGCAATTCCATTCAAGTTGAAAAATCTTTCATCATGGAGCAAAGAGTGATAATAGATATCAAGTTGTCCATTAAGTTGCGCCCTTTCTGAATCGTCAAAATCGTTTTTGTATATCTCACTTAGCTTTAACAACTTTGTTTTATCAAAACTAGAAAATGAGTCACAAGGACTCAATGCCGCCATGTTCTCCATCAACTCCGTGCCAACTTCACTAAATCTATCCCCAAATTTTTGAATTTGCATATCTAAAATTGTGTTAAAAATCACAACTTCAAAATGATGTTGATTAGTCTTATTGGTCTTACGCTTGCGTGGGGTAACATAATATCCCGACATATCCACAATTTCAATACTATGTTTTTCACAAAAAGCACATATCTTCTTCCAAATTTGTGGAAACCCATCTTTTCTAAAAACTAGCAATGCTTTCTTTGTCCCTTTTACTAACAAAGCCGCTTCCAAAATATTTTGATCTTTTTTTGAAGATGCTTTGACAAGGTATCCGTGAGACATAGAATTTCCAACATCAAGTGTAAAAGAAACACGAAATCAGGTATCTTGAAATATGACAAAATACTCTTTGCTTGATTAGAATTAGATAAAGTAGACCCCTCCTCTTTGACATATTTAAGTACCGTAAACAACTTCTGCAAACAAATTCACCAAACTTACAATTGTTCTAAAATGTGAACACCATCTAGTATCTCCAGCTCGAACAAGAGAAATCTCTTGATTCAACCCTTTTCATGTTTCTGTTTCGCCGATACCAAATTCAGCTGCCACTCTTTCTTTTTGCATCTCTCGTATCATATCTTTTCTCTTACAAGAACCACAAACGACAGTAACCACCAAAGCTAGTTGTTCAAAGAATTCATCAACATCATCATGTGTCTTTGCAACCGCCGCAACCACTAATTGAAGTTGGTGTGCAAAACAATGTATATAATGTGCAAAACTGTTTTCATTTAAAATCAAAGATTTCAAACCGTTGAATGCACCACTCATATTACTTGCTCCATCATAACCTTGTCCCCTCACCTATATATTTAAAAAAAATTAATAAAAAAACTATAAGAAATAAAAATAAAACTAATATCGTATTAAAATTTAAAGGAATAAATATTTTATGATTTCTCACCTGAGTCATACTCAAGTTATTGTTGGAAAATACGGTATCAATGGCGGCTTTAAGAGCCAAAGAAGATGTATCCAACACGTGAACAATTCCAATAAATCTTTCCTTTACAATCCCTAATCTATCAACATATCTCAAAACTATAGCCATTTGTTCTTTTTTGGAAACATCACTAGACTCATCAACTAAAATAGCAAACACATCTTTACCAATTTCATCACAAATAGACTTGATTATCTCTTTTGAAAAACAATCGACAATATCTTTTTGAATCGTGGGAGAAGTCAACTTTTCATTTTTTTGGAGCATTTTCTAAAGTAACTTTAAAAATATTCTCATTATCTTCTCTAATCAAAGATAATACTTCAATGAAAAGTCCTTTATTATTAGACTTTTCCGTCTCATCATGTCCACGGAATGGTAATGTATTTTTCAATAAAAATCTACAACTACGGATTGTAGCATGTAATCGAATTTCATAATTATTTTTCTCAAGTTCTGTTTGCTTATGCAAGACTTCACCAATAGATTGGTTTTTTCTCAATAGCAAATCACACTTTTTTTGGGCCTTATGGTGATAACTTTGAATATTACCCATATGTTTCCGGAATGACCCTTTTTTACTCCAGTTGTCAAAGCCTTCGGTTATAAATGCATCTCTTCCACCTTGTTCCCCTACCATATCTCCAAACAAATAGCAACAAAAACAATATGCCTTCTTATTTTTTATGCTATACTCTAACCATGTAAAATCAGTAAACCATTGCACAACAAAACGTCTTGGTTTATTACTAAATAATGTATATTCAAAACTATGCCCCTTTGGTTGACAAGACCCTTTAATCAAATATTCCCCTCCTTATTTCATCCCTTTGATTAGGACTATAAGATGTAATTTTTGGCCTATCCCCCGGGTCCGAAGGAAGATCATTCAAATCAAAAGATTGTGTCGCTTTTGGTTTGGGCATTGGTTGATTAGTTTTTGGAACTTAAGTAGGTTGATTAAATTGTGTTTCTTGTGGTTTTGGTATTGGTTGATTAGTTTGTGGAACTTGATTATTTTCATTAGCCTTATTTTTTTTTGGAAGTTCCTTCACCATTGTTGTCTCCAACATCTAAATGTCTTTTGAAAAAACTTTTAATAGCAACCTACAATAAAAAATATGAACTATAAACTTGATTTCAAGTTTCAACAACAGTTAATAAATAACAACCTAGTAACCTACAGTCAAATTATCAATTATCAAGATATATCAACTATAATCCCGATTCCCAATTTCAACAACAATTGAACAAATAGCAATCTACAATAAAAATATATCAACTATAACTTGATTTCAAGTTTCAACAACAAATAAGCATTAAGTATTAACCCTATTCCTAATTTAACAAAGTTATTGTTAATTTCTAATTTTTCAAACATAATAACAAAATAATTGAATTTTAATTAACCTAAAAACATAATAGGGATGAGTATTTTGATTATACTAACTTGTTTCATTGTGATGAAATATCCGATGAGCGGAAGAGGTTCCCGGAATTTTGCAATTGAGATTTGAGAATTGAGAATGCTCGTTGTGTTCACGTCACAGAAGTCGGCAATTGAGAAGTCCAGAAGTCGGCAATTGAGATATCACGATCAAATATGTGTTTATCGGCAATTGAGATATCACGATCAAATTATGTGTTTAATCGACATTACGTATGCTTTTTTTATTGGACTATTGCCTATTAGGCTTATGGACCTACAATAAAAAAATATAACTTTTGCAAACAGACATTTTAATTTTTAAAGCTGTGGTGTTTTGAACAAAATACCATTTAATATGGGTTCTAATTTTTTTTATTGGACTATTGGGCTTAAATCTTAATACCTCTTTGTTTCAATAAATCAATTGGTATGGGCTAGTTTGTATTTTGGTCCATTTAGAAATAGCCTGAAATTTTTTAGGGTAGCCCAACTTTTTTCCCGATATAAAACCGCAATATAAAACGAATTTTTCCGAAAAAATTAACACTATTAAAATTTTTTTGAGGGGTATCCCGGGATACAATATAAATCCGCCTATGAGGGCAACTGCTACGGCTGTTGTGACAGTAGCTTGGAACGTAGCTGAGTCCATCTGGAGGAGTGGCATCTTGCCTGTGAGTTGGTTGCGTTTCTTCGGAGGCATGATTCTACTATATGTCAAGAAAAGAGGCTTGTAAACAACAATGGTTGACCCTGGATGTGTCTTAAATGTTTATCTATGCATTAAGATTTTTGTTTTTGCTATCTAACTCTCATTGATTCAATCCACATCCCCATGATGTGGTCCAAGCAAGAATAGAAAACGATTTGAACGCAATAAAGCTCACATCCAATAAACTTACAAACTCATTGTTGTTCAGCTCATTGCACTGGCTGGATAACTCTCACACTTTCGTCGACTCTAGGCGATATGGAGATTTAGCTATAAGGGTAGTTCCGGGGATCAAGTCGATATGGGATTTAACTTGACACTCGGAAGAAATCCCAGGATGTCTTTGGGGGAAGACATCAGGAAAGTTGCAGACTTCAGGGATGCTCTTGATGTCTTTAACTTTTTGCGTCTCATTAGCCATATAAGCCAGGAATGCATGGCATCCCTTTCGCATATACTTCTGGGCTTTGGCGTAGGAAATGATACGAAGGTTCGAACAAATTTTATCACTATTACCAGCGAGGGCTTCGTCAGGGGGAAAGATTGAGACGAGTCACTCTTTCGAATGCAAGGGACATCAGCACGATTTGGGGCTCAACCATCTCATGTCGATTATAACATCGTAGCTTTTATGGAGACTGATATGAAATTGATGGGGAAAAGGAATGATCGTCTAAGTACATGCTATGATACCTGTCTTGAGGCCAAAACAGTGATAGGACCTTGATAAAGTTGCTTAATTTGCATGTTATTGTTCTAAGGTATACTTTTGACGAAGATAATCTTTAACTGGAATATGATTGTTGCCATCATAACTGAAACTGAGATTACACCTATTTCGGAACCCTTGACCTAAAAGTAGGTCTAAGTCATTCTAACAGGGAAAAAGTCCTGGCAACATGAAGGACGGAGATGTTTACAGAAAAGAGCTGCTTAGAATATAATTATGAAAGTTATTCCTTAGACCAAAAAGGAAGGATGAGTAAAGTATTCTCCTATCGGTGACGGGCACTCCTCAGATGGATCCTTAAGTTAGCCAGCTGGCGCTCCGTGTCAAGAAGCCGGCTTTCGTATACTGTCTGACGTGCTCGGAGCTCTATGACCTCACCTTGAGTGGTATCTAGCTCTTGTTGCAGAGCTTCATTGTCCATCATAATTCTCCCGTGACCAACTTCGAGATTGCGAATGCGGATTATGTTGGCATCCAAGTCTGCCTCAAGCTCCATAGTCCGCTGAAGGGTTGCCACACTTAGCTCCACATTGCGAGCCACTCGACGAACTATGATCGGAAGGGCTCTATTTGCGGAGCCTCCCTCGTTCACGTTGTAGAAGCGATGATCCCCTTCGTACGGGCGGGGTTGGCCTTGTTCGTGACTCCATCTATCCAAGCTTCCGACCCACATAGGCATTGGGCCTTCGAACTCAAGTCGAGGGTTAGGATTTGGTATCGACGCTACTTGAGGTAGGTTCTCGACTTCAAGTTCTGAGTCGGCCACTTCGGGGAATTGTTTTGCGAAGTCATCGTCCAAGGGAATTTCGTGATTTTCTTCTGGCTCTGCCTCGAGCCATCCAACATTTCCTTGGTTAGGAAAATACGGGTTGTCGGGGAGATAGAATCCGGCCATGCTATCTACGCGAGATAAGGGGTAAAGGGATAGTTATTAGACATCAAATATAATAATACTTCCAATGTATTATAGTTTCATGATTGATTCTCGAGGGATGGATTCCTGGGTAAGTTTCCAGTTCGGTTGTTATAGCATCCTAAAATACTCCTATAGTATTTTAACCCTTATGTTTGACTCTAGAACTTTTCTGGTACCTAGGTAAGTTTTAGACTTGCTGCAACACCACATTCACTCCCAAGCACATGTTGGTCATGACTCGAATGAATATAGTTGATCAGGATATATTGACCCTAGACATGATTAGATAACTGCCCAGGTTTAACCGCGATGTCCAACATCCAAATACTTTTGTTTTGTTCTACTTATGACACTGGTTCGGGTACTTAGGTATACTTGTATACTTTTTATAAAAATACTTATATTTTTTAAAGTATACTTTTAGTTTAGAGCACTTAGGCCCCTCAATGTTTGAAGTTCTATACCATGTATGGTTCGGTATACTTAGTTCACTATAAACAAGAGCTCTGATACCAATCTGTCACACCCCAAAACCGGAACGGCGGAAACGTTCTGGGGAAGAGGACGTCATGCGTACTATCACAACAATTGTATCATAGCAAGCATAGTAAACACAACCAAACATTGAATACATATATGAATAAGGTTTACATTGTTTTATTACATTTATGAATAAGGTTCGGGTACATAGTCTACTAATCCCCTAAGAATACAAGCACTTTTGAAAGAATATCAGCATAAAGCTGGTGACTTCATAAGCATTTAGTTTTTATGGAAAATGTTTCTTTGATCCTTTTGAAAAGTGTTCCTCAATAAAATCCTTAATTTGCTTATGAAAAACTATTTTGAAAGAGTATCTATTAGTAGAAAATAAACCATCAGTTTTAGAAATGCTAGTGTTATCATGGGAAAATCCCATATTTTCCCTAAAAAAAACAGGTTATTCGTCGTAGAGGTAGAGATGCAAGTTTAGAAATCCCTGATTACTATCAGTATATGTAAATGTAGTTTTATTACTCACAAAAAAACAAATGAAGAGTAGATTCAGTAAACCAAAATTAGTTTATACTTATTTGCGAGTCGCATAACCATACTTGATATGACCGAGAGACCTTTATAACATTCTTCATGCGTTAAGCTAAATGACATTTGTTCACCACAGGCACGCCTGCCTAACTATAGCTAGCAGTTCTGGTGTGGGATTGTCAGTCCCGAATAGATCTATTCATAAATCCCACGCTTTCCCTCCAGGAGACTCTAGTTATACTAAAAGAATTTATCCATGTACACCTAAGGGTATAGTATTGAAGTAGAGCCTCATAATTCTGTATAAGCTAGTTCACTAGCGGGAAAAACAGTATAAAACAGTACTTATCCTTGAATAAATGTATTTTATACTCCTGAGAAAATATATATATATATAACATAAACTAAATCTGTCATAGTTTATACATATTCATTCATGAAATCTGATTTGGTAGAAACTGCCTAGAGGATTATCCCAAACTATACCCATTATAGTTTATTAGATTTGATATAGAAAATTCTTTGTAAAAACCTTTCTGAAAGTGATGAAGTTAGATTTCCAAATTAAGAGTTTCCCTTATGCTCAACATATTACAAAAGGGATAAAATATCCGAATATGTTATTAAACATGGAAATCATTAACTGTATTAATAAGTTTAAAACTTAATAAAATACTTTGAGTTTGACTTGTATTACCCCCTGAAAACATTAAAAACACGAAAAATGTAAGGGTATGAACTCACCGCTTGACGTGTGATTCGAATGCAAGATCGTTAGGGATGTTGAGTGTCAAGTGCAACCCCGAGCACAAACAGACCTTATTAATCATATAACGATATATGTATGGACATAATTAGTGTATAATACAGCTAATCATGATAAGTGACACCCTACGGGACTAGGAAACACTTGGGACAAGTGTTACAATCACATATGAATGTATGAAGGGAGTGTAAGGCCACACAAAAGAGTGTGTGGTCGGAGTGTGTGGTCAGAGTGTGTGGTCGGAGTGTGTGGTCGGCGTGTGTGGTCAGAGTGTCTGGTCGGAGTGTGTGGTCAGAGTGTGTGGTCAGAGTGTGCGGCCACCAAGAAGGTGTGCGGCTGTACCCTTTCATAATCATGTTAAAGTGGTTAACTTTAAGGTGAATCAAGGCTCAAATCATGAAGTCTTTCAAATATAGCAAGCTAAAAGGATGGAATACTTACGTTTTTGAAGCCTTAGAAGTGTTTGTGGTTGATTCAAGTAGAGAGAAAGAGAGAGGTGTGTATGGTTGAGGAGAGGGGAAATGAAGTGAAAATGAGACTCATATATATATATATATATATATATATATAGATATAATGGGTGAGCAGTCACACATTCGAGTGTGCGGCCACACACTCATGTTTGTGGCCACACACTCCTCTAGAGGGAGTGTTTGGCCTTTTTGCAACCGTAGATCTTAAACCAACCCATCCCTAAGTCAAACTTTGGTTGTACGAGGCTTTAGATCATCCAAACAGACTCAAACAATGCTAAAAGATAGCTGAAACGAGTTTAACATTGATAGTATTGAATAGGTCAACAAGGTAGAAGTTTTGGGGTGTCACATTGACCCTCTTAGTATAATGAGGAAAACTCACCTCACAAGTAGTGTTGAATCAAGAAGATCAAACCCCAACTTGTTGGATTAGATGTCTAAGCCCATAACTATTATTGATATATACTTGACCCGAGAGTAGCATGGTCCATTTGGGTTGCATATCATCAGGACAATATGTTAGGATGGACTCTTGAGAGAAGGTTATATATGATTTATTAATATATTATAAGTACTAATATATTAATATGAAATCATATGGTTTTAATTAGTATTGATCAAGAATTAATTTAGAATTGATTTAGTGATCAAAAAAAGACTAATTAAATCTATGGGGACTAATTATGTTAATTAGTTATATTCATGTGTGTTGGGCTTATGATCCATGTTGGACCAAGTTCATGTATGGATACATATAGAGTTGGGCGACATGAACCATGAATCATAAGACCCATGGGTATAGATTTGGGTTATATCCATGACCCTAGAAATCCCACATATAAATACATACTTCATTGCCCAAAATTGACACTGGTGTATTCTTGGAGTTCATGATGGTTTTGGGTGCATGGAGATTCTCTCTCAAGTTCCTCCTTTGTCCATGATGTGTTGTGATTCCACTTGAGGCTTCCACATTATTAGGGCTAAGCTGTTAAGGCTAGATACGTCAAGACTTCAATCTCCACCATAAGGTATGTTATCCTAACTAGATTCTTGTGTGGTATATGACAATTGTATGCTAGTCATAGGTTTAATACCTTGGAAACACCATTGCATGTATAATTAGTGAAAACATAGATCCAAGGTATTTAGGGTTGCATGAACACCTTAGGAGTGTTAGAATGCTAAAAAAAACCCAACAGTGGTATCAGAGCCTAGGCTTGTTTTAAAATTGCTGAGAAAATCGATTTTCCGCTGTTCTGGACAGTGGACTCGCCGAGTCCATGCATAAAATCTCCAACTCGTCGAGTTGGTTCTCGCACTCGATGAGTTGGACCCCCAGACATCATATCTTCGAGTTTTTTAGGCTGGAATGGGTCTAGAATCATTACCTTAAACTGTTTTGGACTTATAAAACCTGTTTTTGATGTGGTAATGATGATTCTAATCCAATTCAAAAAAATATTGTCAAAAGTTTCATGTAACGCCTGTGTTTCTGGGCCTGTAATTAATGTTGATGTAATAGTCTAGGTTAACCTTTGTAACCCGTTTTGAAATAATAGAAGTGTATTATTTGAGTATTATGTGTTTTGTGTTTAATTGCTTAATTATGTGGTTTGATTAATTAAGAATAAAAATAAGCGTCAAAATTAAAGTGTAAAATAAACTTGATATCTTTGGATAATGATGTAGTAGTGGAAACGAGGTTTCCGAATATATATAGAACGCCCAAATCTGACTTCGTATGAGGAAGTTATGATTTATCGAAGTTTCAGCTTAGCGGTGTGCAGCCTGAAATACTCGATTTGAAATCGAGCGGTTTTTAGCCGAAGCAATCTAAACAAGGATTAAAGATCTCGTTGTTGGTATCGAAGCGATAAAAAGCTAGGCGAGAACGGACGTCAAACGAAGAAGTTATGAATTTATAACGAAGTTTTTCTGTCCCGACTTATTAAAAATAAATAATAAAAATAAAGTCAGATTTAGCCGACGGAGTCTAAACGAAAGTTGTAGAGCGTAGTTTCACCTACGCGTGGATATAAAGAACGTCGAAAACGGAGTTCGTATGAAGAAGATATGAATTTCCGAAGTTTATTAAATATTTTGTAATTAAATTAAATCTTTAATTCGGATGATTATCCGAAGGAGTCACCGATCTGATCCGAAGTACGCCCCGCGTACAGCGAAGCATGACGCACCTCGCACCCGATTTCTTCGGATGACGAACGCCATGACGTTTCGGAGCAGTATGCCCCACGTACTGCAGTACGCCCCACGTACTCCGAGGCTCCAGCCTCCTATAAATAGGATGCGAGGGCAGCCGGTTCTTTTGTTCATTTTCTCTCTTCTCTCTCCCGTTTTGCATCGATTTGCGTACCAGAAATACCCCGAAGCCCCGGTAATATTCTCGAGCCCCGAAGCAAGTCCCGAGATCCCGAAGATCCCGAGAAGTGCGGTTCCCGAGCTGAAGCTCTGTCCGCGAGAAGTTCGATATTTGTGAAGATCTTCCAGATCTGCTGAGGATTACTACTTCTGCAAGTCGTAGTGTTGTCCGATCATCTTCTGATCAAGTGAGTGTATACTACCTTTCATAAACACGATCATAATACAAGTATGGTTTGAGTGTATTAAGTATATTGATGTTTATGTGTATAATTTTGTTGTTATAAGTGTGAATGTATATTCATACTCTTCTATCTCATAGATCTGATTTACTTTCTATGAAATACGTGTTATGTGGGTGTGTCTCATCTGTTATGTGGAATATGTATTGAATGAAAATGATATGCAGGTTTTAAACTATGTATGAAAATATATATTTTTATCTACTAATATGTTGGGTAGAACATGGGTAGATAGTTGGTGTGTAATAAATAGATGAGAGGCCTCGATGTTGTTGTTGTTGATCTAGTTATTCAGCAGAGTATGGATAACGACCACGGACTCTTTCTAGACAGTCCAGTGGAACGCTAGCAGGTTCATAACCTGTAGGTGTTGTGAACGATGTGTTCACCGGTGTACTCTATCCCCCTCATGGTTGCCTTTAGGATATCTATTGTTGAGGAAACCCCTTAGCAGTAATGTCCGTCCCAATGAAAATCCTAGATTAGGTCCCTTGAGATAGATCTTATTTTAGGGACGTAAAGTGAGGATAATGGGAATGGGTAATCGGGATAGTGATTGGTTGGTGAAATTAAATATGATGTATTTATTGTGGATTGAAAACCCTATATGCTCACCAGGCTCCCAAGCCTGACCCACTCAGTTTTATTTGTATTACAGGAAGTGGCGCAAGGGCGTAAGATGGATGAATCATCGAGTTGTTTTGTTTACAAGTCTGTATATGTATATATTTGTTGAATGACTTGTAATGTTATCGTTTATGCTTTATGGTCTGTATCGGAACATGACATCCCGAGTTTTGATTATATAATGAAAATGCATCTCTTGATGAAATGCTTTGATAAACATTATTTTATCATGTTTTGTTTTGGGAACAAATTCCGCAACACTTTTAAATCAAAAGGATTTACTCTGAAATTATTTTAAAAAGCATAAATGAAATCGGTCTTTTCTGGCCGAGATTTTGGGGATGTCACATTTCATGTTTTGTATTAGTTAATGATTAGGCTAATTACATGAAAATTGTTAGATTTGAATTGTCTAGTTCATATGAGTTTAATCAAGATTATGAATATTGCTATACATTTTTGTGATAGTTGTTTTCAATCCAAATTAATCTAAAAGTTATTCATAATATGTGTTTTGTAACTTCTCCTCAAGTTATATGAAAAGTCTCATTAAAAAAGTTATTAAAACCATAGGTTAAGAAACTTGAAGAGTCTTTTCATAAATAGTTTTATGAACTCCATAACTTGTCCTCAAGTTATGGATGTTCAAGAGTCTCTTCATTAAAAGTTTTAAAAACCTATATTAAACTCATATGTTATGAAATTGAAGAGTTTTGAAAATTTTCAAAAACTTTCCCTCAAGTTTTGGAATTTACAAAGTTACCTCCCCATGTATACTTTAATTCCAAATTAAACCTTAGAATTTTAAAAGTTTAAAATTCAACCTTATATATTAAAATTTTAATATTATATATATTATAATATTAAAAGTTAATGGTTATATATATATGTATAAGATAAAGTCAATCTTACCGTTAGTAGGCCTCATTCACGAAGCCAGTCTTTAAGGAGGGTATAAGGTTACTGCCTATAAAATGGCAGGTTAATGGGTGTCCACTCTCACCCACCGCTTCCTTGACTGGTGGAGGGTCGTTAACTGAACGGGTAGGAAAGGACTATAATTCTCCTTTCATTAAAAGTATAATGATAAACCCAAACTAACTAAACACTTATAAATTCCCAATCTTAGTTACTTATGAAAATGTGAATTTGGTGCTAACCCATGAAATTACACTTTGCACCCTTGTTAAGTCGTTAGTGGAGTGTGTGTGGTTAACCGACACATTAACATGGGACTGAGAATTTGTAGCAAAGGATGAATTAAGTTTTATCATAGGTTGATGGAGCGCGTGTGGTTAACCGACATATCGATTGGGTGATAAAATTAAGGGTACCAAGTCAATTTGCATGGTTATTCACACCTTGTTTGTGATCCTCGACATCCGAGTCACAAACTTGAGAGGGCACAATCGATATTTAAACATGCTATTGAAAGTTCAATGAATCTCAAAAGATCTAGGAGTTTCAATCCAATTAAAAGTTAATAATTTATTTCGTTTTTCATGGTGGAAATTGGTAAATCGTCATTTACCTACCTTCAAATATTTTGTAGCTTGGATTATAGAATCCCTCTTCCAAGTTATAAAATAGTTTTTTGGGTCCTAGCCTTAATACTTCATATTGGGTGTTATGTTAAGGACTTAAATAAACTGAAACTTGAATTTCTCCCACATAGATGTCTAAGTTCAGACAACTAGGGTCTTCCTCATCCTTTTGGATAGAGCTTTCCTAAAGAAGATGATATCCCAAATGGCAATCAAGGTGAAAGATCAATCCCTTTGTTGTGCATTAATAGGGCTGGACATCATACTTCACTTCCTCCACCTCCTCCAATAATTCTCCTTGGCCACAAGTTCAAGGTCACTTAATCCCTATTTGGCAAGCAAAGTCTATATGTGCTTACATCTTGGAGATTAAGTCACATATTGGCAAGCCGGGAGAGTTGGGTGTCAAATTATTAAGGAAGTTGACTGTTGACTGGGTTCTTCAATCACTTCCCATGTCATATAGTGAGTTCTTTTAGGACTGCTATGTGACAGACCATGACATGACCCTTAATGATCTTACATATTTACTCGATGCTACTGAATCAGCAATCATTTGGAGCAATGGTAAAGCAAATTGGATTGGAAGATCTACTTCCCATGTTTCCATGGACATTGGTAATGGTAACATTGAATGTGCAGAAAAGCTTTCTCTTCCCAATGGAAAGCGATTGGCCATGGTCAATTCATTTGACCTAATGGTAAAGAGAAAGGCTAAGTCTAAGATAGTCTCGTGTACCATTTCCAAAGAGTCCAGATGTTTCTATTGCCAAGAGAAGGGACATTCATTGTGAAGCTGCCCAATTCACCTCAAAGATCATAAGGATGATAAAGTCAAAAAGTTTGACTCTACTTCAGTTGAAGTCCATTATCTAACTCTATGAAGTCTCTTTTGGAGATTCTTAATACATGATGTAATGTAATTACATTTTGATGTTTTGGAAGAATCAAGGGAAACCTAAAAAAAGGGGTATGTTGATTCTAATCATGAAGATGAATTTCAATCGCGTGTTTCGGTGATCAAAATTTTGAGCTGCTGCTTAAAGAGTTATGACAGATTGCTTAGGAATAGATAACAACATGTTTTTCATATGTATTTGCATTGTAAGGAGAAGTTTTTCCTCAAATTTTAAAATAAAAGAAAAGTTTTAATTTTATTTATTTTAGTATCCATACAATGACATTTGTGAAAAGTTATCGTTTATATGATTTCATTGATAGCAATATTGGAAAATGGATTTGATTCTTTCATTTGTGGTAGTGTCATAATTTACCAAATAAGGAAAGATTCTCATCACCCAAGTTTCAGTTGGATAGAAGCTTGGAATCATGCAACTTGTATTGTATGATGAATGAGAATTTTCGTCTTTTGTAAATTAAGAATAATTCCTTGTTCACATGTACGTGTGAGTCAAGTGAAGGACTAAAGGATCGGGTACATTAGGTTGTGTGTTGGTCAGGTCCACCATAAAGGCTAATAAGGTTATTCATTATGATTTACTAAAGTTTAGTAAATATGGTTATGCTTACAAGTTTAAGTGTAATTCTGAAATATTGGAAGGTTTCAATGATTAGCATAATGAATAAGAAGAATCAAATTAGGCAGAAAGATAAAAGTTTCTCCAATCTGAAGAGATAGGAGAGTACATGAGTATCTTGTTTTATAATTATCTTAGTGATTATAAAACCATATCACAATTGATCCTCTAAAAACACCTTAGTAAATTTGTTTCGCTAAGGAGAGGAATCATGAATTGTTGAAATGGTTAAATCAAAAGATAAATCATACTTCGTTCCAAAATCAAGTCTTAGGGTCATAATCTAAGATTGTAACTCGAGTGACATAATTTTTTTTAAAAAAGGGTTTATAACACGTATCAAATGTAGAGTAACATGTTTCTTACTCTTGTACATTTGAAATTGGCAAGTTGTGATGTTTTGGATAAAACAGAGACCAATTAACAACATCTTGATAAGAATCCACACTAACTCTTGAATATTTGTTTTGGAAATGAATGGTTCTTGACAAGAGAATCTCATATGTCAAGAGGACACTGGGAGTCTTAAAGATCTTGGAAAAGTTTCAAGAACTAATCAAGAATAAAACCTATTGTTTAATCGCTAGCACACAACTTGAGGCTTGTAACACATTGTGTTGACACATTTCTGTTTCTGTGCCCATTCCAGTTTAAGTTGACTATGCTTGTGAGTTCTATAAGTTCTCAATTGTTTGCATAACAACTTGGAAGAAATGGTAGGCACTTGAGCTGCCGGGTAGCAAGAAAATGAGATTGGGCAAGTTCAGTCCATATGAGTTTGGATTTGTCACTAACCTTGTCTTGTGATTATGGTTATGAAAAATTCACATGGATAGGAACACATACACCATAAAATCTAAGTGTCATAAGGTTTCTTTCCGATTCATGAAAATGATGGTGAGGAAACTCTTTCACTAAGTAGATTTTAAGTAGATAGCAATTGTGATATTTGCATTTTCAAAGTCATTGGTGGAGCGCGTGTGGTTAACTGACACACTAACATGGACTTGTGAGAATGAAAAAAGGTCTAAACATCATATTTACGACACCCCTCTTCATAATTGTTTAGACACACATGTGATCTATCTAAGAAAAGGTGTATGATTTTGATAAATTCTTATCAAAGCATCTCGTATCAAAAAACTGAACTTTGGTAAGAAAGTCAATAAAATATTGATTTCTAGAAGTCCAGCTGATTTCTGGGTACATGTCAAAGCTAGTGGGAGCATAAAGTGTTATGCTAGTTAAATTATAATTATCATGTTAGTGGGAGCATGATTATTATGTTATGTGTTGCAAGTTAGCAATGTTAATTATGAAAACAAAAGTTTCAATTCGCTTTGAAAAGTTGTTTTGCTATAATTAAGGGAGAGGACTTTATACTTCATGCCAATTCTACAAGCTTAGACTGAGATTTTAATCAACTTTAGTCAAAGATATATATGGATGTTATGTTGGAATGGTTCAATATAAGGAAATTATATATATGTTGCGTTCTCAAATTTCGATTATGATTACGACATCCCTCTTCATAGTTCGTATTGTGAGAACATGGCAAATAAAAATATTTTAGCAAAAGACTGGTCAAGTACCACGTCTTTATGTGAGACATCATGAATCGTGTCCCATATGCTTCGGGTATAGGATCAATTACATGTGCTATAATATTCATCCATTCTAAATTTTCCAAATGCCTAGGGCATTAAGAGGGAAAAAGGAATAGAACTGGATATGACTGAAATGATTAAGCAATTGCTAAGGACAATTTGAGGTTTACCAAAGATTGGTTGCTCATGGACAATTGGAAGTATAGTGTAAACTTTGGAAAGGACCATTGATGCGTGTAAACTCACTTAGTTTTAAACCTACTTTTAATTATAAAATAAACACACAAAGGAAGTGGACCTATCAATTGTGGTATAGTTAAATAAGTAGAGTATCGAACACAGGGAACGGTAAATTAAAACTAAAAACTAATTTTATCTAAATTAATTAATAAGTAAGGGTTTTCTCTAGTTTTACAAGACTAGAAACTTACTAACTATCACGTAATTTAAAAACTAGAAAAGCAAAGAATTAACTAGATTCAATAATAGGAAGGACTTCTGTTTAGTTCAACTCAATTGATCCTGTGGTTGATATTATGGTAATAGTGAAATGAATTAACTCTCTTGTTGGTTACCGATTCAAGTGATTAAATTAGCGTTCACTACACTAATCCTTAGTGAATAAACTAATTCAAACAGTGATCAGTTGTCTAATTTAATTAAATTCACTAGATTAATTATTCGGGTTAATTTAGACTTGCAATAGTTAACTAATTTGTTCCTTTAGTTAACTTCTTGTTGATGGTCATCACACAAGCTCACACATGAATTTACCAATTTTCTTATTAATTCTAGTTTCGTGTTCATTAATCCTAGACATATGATAAAGTGGTCACGTAAACATATGAGGCTGATAATCAAAAGATGTTCATACTATTTAATTACCTTCCTACTAACAGAAAATTAATTATCATTCACACACAAGGTTCTTTAGCAAGCTAAAACTAACAAAAAACACCAACATTGAATTAATCCTACCAATAATCAAACCATAGTCTCAATTTTGTATCCCCAAACAGAAGTTTATGAGTTTTAGCTCATGATTGAAGTAAATAACAGCAAATAAACGAATTCTAATTGTCTAGCCATAATGGAAAACAAAAGATTTAGTAGAATGATGAAATTTGCCTCAAATCTCCTTCGGAATTGGATTCTAGGTTGTATCTTCGTTCTCTAGGGTTCTTCTGGCTCTTCAATCGCAGCTAATCTCTCCAGAAGGGTTCCAAAATTCTTTTTTTGTCAATCTCAGAAGTTATCTTTATATTTGCGAAACGACTCGTCGAGTCAGGTGCCGACTCGCCGAGTCCATCTCTCAATCCCCGTATGCGATAAGTCTCTGGGTCTTTGAGTCTTTATCTTCTCGAATATTCGATCAGACTCGCCGAGTAGGTGTTGTTTTTGGTGGTTTTCTTCTTTGTTCAATTTCCGAGCTCCCAACCGCTTCTCCTGCTTCCTTTTGCTTCCGAGCTTCACTTTTGGACTGAAAACATAATTCAAACACTTTTAAGTACCTTTTGTCCATGATATGCAATAATTTAGCTAATAAATGATAAAAAATTTATACTTATTATGAACTAAATATGCACATATCAAAATACCCCACACTTGACTTTTGCTTGCCCCCAAGCAAAACTAAATTTTAACACATTAGAATCACATATGACAACTCCAATCTAACCCATCCATTATGCCAATACCGCAACGCGTACATTTGTGTCTAAAATTTTTCCTAAATACCCCCATACTCCAAATACTCACAATCCTCATAAACATTCGCCCACTCACCCCGTACTATGCTCGTTTTATGCATCCTTCCGAATCCATCCGCAGAAAACCTCTTACCCTCAATGTATTTTTAGTTGAGCAACCCAAGCATACATAATCTAGAATTATAATTTATGATACCACTATGGAGCTCTTTTGAATTCTTCACTTCCTTGATAATTTGATCTTTGATTTCTTTGAATTCACCACCTTTGTTATTTGATTTTTGGTATCTTCAATTGTTGAATTTCTTGGAATTTTGATCTTTTGATCTTCACTTTATTTGCTCAAAAATTCTTCAACTTTTCTTGCAATTGTCTCTCTTTTTTTAAACATGTACCTTGCTTTTTTCACTCAAAATCCTACATGCTTAAGCAGGGGCGCTCAACCTCAACCTTTATTGGCTAACGCTAATAATTTCCCTGGATACATTTCTGGTACACGATGCTAAACATATTGCATCCTTCGGGCTGAGCGAGGTCGTGTTTTTGTCCCATGATTTCACTAGAATAAGGAAGCCACAAATGCACTAGAACGTATATAGGCTCAACTAAACATTTGGGTCTTCATGCAATCATCCACACAATTCTAACATGGAATCCTAATTACTTTTTACCAAAATTTCCTAAATTAATCCCTAAGTCACATTTTTTTGTAATTTTTTTTTAAATTAGACCTAAATTAAGATTCTTAATTTACTAAGATGACATCAACCCCCTACCCCACACTTAATTTATGCAATGTCCCCATTGCATATTATTCATGAAAAAGAACAAAAAAAAGAAATTGGAACAAAGTCCCCTGGGATAGTAGTCGCTAGGTCGATGTCTCTTCTCTTCAACTCCATCTTCAATTGACTTTAGACATGGGAACAGCTCATCCATGTCTTGTGTGTCATTCGTCTCGTGTGGTCAGCTCCAAATAGGCAGGAAAAATAGTGTAAACTCTTCAAGAATCGATAGGGGAGAATAAATGGTCAAGTGGTATATTTAACAGCATCGAATCAACAATCTTTTCGGTATAAAATTGAGTGACTCGGCGAGTCATGTAAGCGACTCGTCGAGTAAAGTCGCGGACAGCTTCGAAATTGCGAAAATACAAGGTGACTCGTCGAGTCAGTTAAATGCACTCGACGAGTAGACCACTGGGTGGAAAAATTCACATTCTGCATTTGTTCCAGCTTTTGAAAAATCTTCAAAACTTCACGAAACTTCAAGACTCATTCACTCATGTCCCTCAGGACCGAACTCGACACCTTAACTCTAAACTCCGCCCTTTCTTGACTCTTTTCCACTCTTTATATTTTTCTTTCTCTCTCAAACTCTAGACCCTTTTATGCAATCATTCCTAATCCCAAAATTTGAAAGTCATCAAGGCAATTAAACATCAAGCATAAAATAAAAGTCTTAAATTCAAACACACCAAACAAAAACAAATTGAAAATTGTTCAACAAATCATAAAATAACTAATCCTCCTCCTCATCATCATGATCATACGCAACTCCACTTCCACTAGCGCCACTCCTCCTTGCATTAATCACCTCATCCCAAGATGGAATGTATGGGAAGTTACCACCATCGATATGCAGAATATGGAAGTGGTCAAAAAGTCGAATGTTGGACTGGTTGCTAAAATTGAGACTCCTTGCCATTTGATCTTGCATTCTCCTCATCTCAACATTATACCAGTCCATTGGTACTTCATCATTATCCACCGAAATTACCGGTGGTTCCTCCTCCACGTCTCGCTCTCGCCTCGGCCTAACCCTCCTTCCCGGCGCCTCGGGACCAACCACTGGATCATCATGCGGGATAGCATAATGACCACCGCCATAATCCTCAATAATCCTAGCCCTCTGAAAAAGAATGGGATTAAATGGAGGGGTAGGAATCACCGTCATCAAATTCCACGCACCATGGGTCATCAACCCAAATGAGTTGGCTAGCTGGGTGACGAACATGCCACCATTAATTTTGGAGGTTTTGCGATCCTTGATTGCACCCTCCAACAAATAAGAAGCCAAATACCATGGAATGTTGCAAAAGGTGTCTAGTGTGATAATTCTCCAAAGATAAAAGACATCAAGGTTAGAAACCTTGTCGTCGTCCTTCCGTTCGTTGATGGTGGTAGAGATAAGGCGATGAATGAGACGGTGCGTGGGTGACCTAATACTTCCTTCTTGGGCCGAATTTGGAATATACAACTTGTTGGCGATCGTGTTCCACCAACCCGTACTCGTAACACCATCGGGGAACACCTTGAGAGAGTGTTCCAAATAGGCGCGAAAATAGCAGTCGAGACCAATGGCCGGTCATAAATCCCCAACCGACAAGCAAGATCAATTACGGAGCACTGATGAAACTCGCCCCCAAGGCAAAAACTGAAACTCGCCGGGTGATAGCAATCGTCTCCTCCACGAAAAGATACCGTGGAGAAAAACTCCTAGCAAAGCTCCCGGTACACCGGTTCTTGAATTCTAAAGACCCTGCTCCATCCATCACAAACCATTGTCTCCCCCTCGTATGTAAATTCCTTCAAAAGATAAGGTGCTAACTCCTCCTCATACCGAACATTTTGCAACCAATCCCAATCAACCCTGTTGGGTACATAAATCTCCTTTTTTCTGACTTCAGCCAACTTTTTCTTCCATCTCATCATGGTAGAGGCCGATTCAATTTGAGGAAAGTTCAACCAAGGAAAATCTCCTTCTTAGTGGTTTCTCCAACGGCTTTTCCTTTGCTCCTTCTTAGTGCGGATTCCGGGTCTTCCAAAGGAAGGACCAGAGGTGTATCAGATCCCTGGGTCATGAAACAAATGTAAACAAACAAAACAAAAGAAACAAAACGCGTAAAAAGAACAAAAACAAAATAAAAAATTAAAACTGAAACAACGATGTACTCGCCGAGTCTGCTCGAATGCACTCGGCGAGTTCAAGGCAAAAACTGAAAAAAAAATTCTAGTTATCCTAAAAACAGAATTTTATTGAAACTAATTCTACTTACTGAATTACTTTGTAAATAACTTTGTGTAATATAAATCCCACACAAAGGATCGATTAAACTAGAATTTAATATTAATTTTAGAACCGTTCCCCGGCAACGGCGCCAAAAACTTGATGTGTGCAAACTCACTTAGTTTTAAATCTACTTTTAATTATCAAATAACACACAAAAGGCAGTGAACCTATCAATTGTGGTATAGCTAAATAAGCAGGGTATCGATCACAGGGAACGGTAAATTAAAATTAAAAACTAATTTTATCTAAGTTAATTAATAAGTATGGGTTTTATCTAGTTTTACAAGACTAGAAACTTACTAACTATTACTAATTTAAGAACTAGAAAATAAAGACTTAACTAGATTCAATAATTGGAAAGGAACTTCTGTTTAGTTCAACTTGGTTGACTCTATGGTTGATTTCAAGGTAATGGTGCAATGGATTAATCCTTTCGTTGATTACCGATTCAAGTGATTAGATTCGTATTCATTACCCTAATCCTTAGCAAATAAACTAACTTAAACAGTGGCCAATTGTCTAATTTAATTAAATTCACTAGATTAATTATTCGGGTTAAGTTAGACTTGCAATAGTTAACTAATTTATTCTTTTAATTAACTTCTTATTTGATGGTCATCTTACACGCTTGCACATGGGTTTACTCAATTTTCTTATTAATTCTAGTTTCCTATTCATTAATCCTAGACATATGGCATAGTGATCACATAGCATATGAGGTTAATAATCAATAGATGTTCATGCTAATCAATTATCTTCCTATTAACAGAAAATTAATAATTATTCACACACAAGGTTCTTTAGCAAGCTAAAATAACGAAAATTCACCAACTTAGAATTAATCCTACCAATCAATCAAACCATATTGTCAACTTTGTATCCCCAAATAGAAGTCTAAAGGTTTTAGCTCATAATTGAAGTAAATAACAGCAAACAAACAAAGTCAAATTGCTTAACCATAATGATAAAACAAAAGAATAAGTGGAATGATGAAATTTTGCCTCAATTACTCTCTTGGATTGAATTCTAGCTTCTTTCGTCGTCTTCTAGGGTTTTTCTGCCTTCTCAATCGCAGCTGAACTCTTCTGAATCGTTCCAGAACTCTCCTTTATCGTTCTGAGGAATTATCTTTATATATACGAATCGACTCGTCGAGTCCCTCTCACATTCCTCGTATTGTGATAACTCTCTGGGATCCCGAGTCATTATCTTCTCGATTCTCCGATTGGACTCGCCGAGTCAGTGCCATTTTTAGTGTTTTTCATCCTCGATCTTCTAACTGTTTCTCCCGCTTCCTTTCGCTTCTGAGCTTCATCTTTGGACTGAAAAACATAATTTAAACACTTTTAGGTACCTTTTGTCCATAATATGCAATAATTTAGCTAATAAATGAATAATAATGTATACTTAATATGAACCAATTATGCACATATCAAAATACCCCACACTTGTCTTTTGCTTGCCCCCAAGCAAAACTAAATTTTAAACATATTAGAATCACATACGACAACTCCAATCTAACCCAACCATTATGCCAAGACTGCAACGCATGCATTTGTGTCTAAAATTTTTCCTAAAGACCTCCCATACTCCAAATACTCACAATCCTCCTAAACACTTGCCCACTCATCCCGAACTATGCTCATTTTATGCAACCCTCCGAATTCATCCTCAGAAAACCTCTTACCCTCAAGGTGTTTTTAATTGAGCAACCCAAGCATACATAATCTAGAATTACAACTTTTTCGATACCACCATGGAGCTCTTTTGAATTCTTCACTTCCTTTGGTAATTTGATCTTTGATCTCTTTGAATTCACCACCTTTATTGTTTGATTTTTGGTATCTTCAACTTTTGAATCTTCGGAATTTTGATCTTCTAATTTCATACTTAACTTTCATGCTCCAAAAATTCCTCAACTTTTCTTGTAATTCTCTCTTTTTTTTTTAACATGTAACTCACTTTTTTTCACTCAAATCCCTACATGCTTAAGCAGGGGCGCTCAATCTCAACCTTTATTGGCTAACGATAACAATCTTCCTGGATACATTTCAGGTTTAGGCTGCTAAACATATTGCATCCCTCTTGCCGAGCAGGGTCGTGTTTTTGTCCCATGATTTCACTAGAATAAGGAAGCCACAAATGCACTAGAACGTATATAGGCTCAACTAAACATTTGGGTCTTCATGCAATTATCAACACAATTCTAACATGGGATCCTAATTTCACTTTTACCAAAATTTTCTAAATTAAATCCTAAGTAATACTTTTAATATGCAACAAAATTTTAAAATTAACCTAAATTAAGACTCTAAATTTTCTAATATGTAACCAACCCCCTACCCCACACTTATTTTATGCAATGCCTTCATTGCATATTATGCATGATAAAAACATAAAAAGAGAATAAATAGGGAATTGGAACAAACTCCCCTAGGATAGCAGTGGATAGGTTGATCACTTCCTTTTCAGCTCCAATTCAATTGACTTTAGACATGGGAACAGCTCATTCATGCCTTGAGTGTCAATTCTCGTGTGGGTAGCTCCAAATACGCGGAAAAACAGTGTAAGATCTTCAAAAATTAATATGGAAAGAATAGATAGTCAAGTGGTACTCTAATCAGCATCAAATTAGCAGCCCCTTCGACATGAAACCAAACGACTCGTCGAGTATATACCAGACTCGTCGAGTTACTTTCGGAAATCTTCGGATTTTCGAGAATTAAGGGCGACTCGTCGAGTCAGCTTAATGCACTCGACGAGTTGGTCACTGAATGAAAATAATAGCATTCTGCATCTGATCCAGCTTCCAATAAACTCTCTATACTTTCTATTCACTTCTAGACTCCCTTGCCAACATCTCTAACGACCGGACTCAATACTTTAACTCTAACGCTCCTCTTTCTTGACTCTCTTTCTCACTTTGATTCTATGATTCTAAACCCTTTTGAAGCTAGCACTCCTAATTCAATTCTAAAAAATTGTCAAAGCATCAAACATCAAATAAACATCAAAAGCAAGTTTTAAAAACATTAAACAAACCAAATAAAAACAAACACAAAAATAAAAAGATTGTTTTTTAAAAAAAATCACAATGAAACTAATCCTCATCATCATCATGATCATCTAGCCCTGCTCCACTTCCTCGCGCACCACTTCTTCTTGCACTTATCACATCTTCCCATGATGGAATATATGGAAAGTTACCACCATCGATGTGTGGAATGTTAAAGTGGTCGAAAAGTTGGATATGTGATTGGTTACTAAAATTCAAGCTCCGCGCCATTTGATCTTGTAGCCGCCTCATCTCCACATTATACCAACCCATTGGTACTTCGTCATTATCAACCGGAATCACCGGCGGTTCTTCCTCCACATCCCGCTCTCTCCTCAAACGAACCCTCCTCCCCGGTGCTTCGGGACCAACAACCGGATCATCATTCGGAATGGCATAATGGCCACCACCATAGTCTTCAATAATCCTCGCTCTCCGGAAAAGAATTGGATTGAAGGGAGGTATAGGGATCATCGTCATGAAGTTCCAAGCACCGCGGTTCATCAACCCGAATGATATGAAGCTAGACACCAAGGAATATTGCAAAAAACGTCGGGTGTGATCATGCTCCATAAATAGAAGGCATCAAGGTTAGAAACCTTGTCATCATCCTTCCTTTGGTTGATGGTGGATGAAATGAGACGATGAATGAGGCGGTGTGTTGGGGATCGAATGCTCCCTTCTTGTGCCGACTTCGGAATATAGACCTTGTTACCAATTGTATTCCACCAGCCCGCGCTCGTAACTCCTTCGGGAAACACCATATGGGATTGTGCCAAAAAGGCCCGAAAGATATCTGTTGAGACCAAGGGATGGTCATAAATTCCCAATCGACAGGCAAGCTCCACCACAGAGCATTGGTGAAATTCTCCCCCAAGGCATAAACTAAAGCTTGACGGGTGACAAACATCCACTCCCCCGGTGAAAGATACCGTGGAGAAGAACTCCAAACACAGCTCCAAATAAATCAACTCTTGAATACGGAAGACCCGGCTCCACCCGTCGCAAATCATTGTTTCGCCTTCATGGTGAAACTCCTTTAAAAGATAAGGAGCTAACTCCTCCTCATAGCATACACTTTGAAACCAATCCCAATCTTTCTTCTTCCTTATAGCATCATCCTCAGCTGCATTAAATTCTCTTTTCTTCATCTTTTTCTTCTTCACCCCGTTCCTTTGCACCTTCTCTTGCACTTCCTTTTCTTTAAACTTAATTACTTCATATTTGTTCTTCTAAAGAATGAGGGAAAATCTTCATGTCCAGAACATGTAGGGAGCTGGTAACAAGCAGATCAAAATCGTCCAAGTTGCTGGTAATTTCGACTGGACTCGTCGAGTCTAGGAAAGCGACTCGGCGAGTCAGATCGTATTCCATACTTCCTACTGTGTTTTCTGAGTCGAATCCTTTCAGTAGTTTTTCTATCTCCTCCAAGTCCTTGTCAAAATCTTCATTACCTCCAGAGGGTCGCAACAACTTGCTTGGATCTTCTTCTTGCAAAAGTGCAAGTTCTTTTTGTAGTATCTCATCCTCCAAATCAATGAATGAGATCTCTTCTTTTCTTTCTTCTTCTTGCTTGATCTCTGGTAAAGCTTTAAACACCGCCGACTCGTCTCCTACCCTCAACGTTAGTGTGGATTCACATACATCAATTAATGCACATGCGGTGTTCAAAAATGATCTCCCCAAAATAATTGGAATTTTGGGGTCTTCTTCCATATCAAGCACCACAAAGTCTACGGGAAAAATAAAATTGTCGACCTTAATGAGAAGATCTTCACAAACGCCTCTTGGATGAATTGTCGTCTTGTCCGCCAAATGGATCTTCATGTTAACTGGTCTTGGCTCCAGTAAATTTAGCTTCTTGAAGAAAGAGAAGGGCATTAAGCTGATACTTGCACCCGAATCGGTCAACGCTTGAGTGGCAAGTACACTTCCAAATTGGCATGGAATTATGATGCTCCCCGGATCACCCTTCTTTTCTGGTAGTTCACTCAATATTATCTCCGTGACTTTAGCTAAATCTTTCCTAGCAACAAATAGACCCTTTAGCAAGTTAAAGTACTTGGGTGTTTGAAGCATTGTTTCCACAAATGGAATGTTGAATTGAAGGGCTCTAACATGTTCCATGAAAGCTTTATACGCTCTAACTTTTTCACTAGGCATGGCTCTGATTGGGAATGGCAAAGGGGGACTGTAGGGCCTAACAGTTTTGTCATCTGCGCATGGACTCGTCGAGTCAATTAAAGGGACTCGGCGAGTCTGGTCGGGTTTAGCTGGAGCTGACTTTTCTGCCTTTTCTGTGTTCACCTTGGAGATCTTCTGTGCAGGTGTGAGAATTTCTTCATAGCTGGAAGTCACAGCGTTCAAATTCTCCATTCTCGGGATTATTTTCGGTGTTACTTGGAAGTTAACCCGGTCTTCTCTCGTTCACTTGATGTGCAAGTTGTCCTAGCTCTTTCTCAATGTTGAGAATAGATGTCTGCTGTTTCCTTAGCATATTTCTGGTCTCTTGTATAGCAGCATCATGATCATTGTGCCTTTTTTCGGACGCGGCTATGAATCTAGTGAACATTTCTTCTAAATCGGCTTTCTTTTCCATAACCGGTTCTTCCTTTTGATCAAATCCCCTTTATTTTTGCTTGTATTTCTCCTCCTTAGCCTTCTTGTATTCTTCATATGGGAGCCATTCCTTCTTCGGTTTCCGCCAATTTTCGGACGCGGCTATGAATCTAGTGAACATTTCTTCTAAATCGGCTTTCCTTTCCATAACCGGTTCTTCCTTTTGATAAAATCCCCTTTCTTTCTGCTTGTATTTCTCCTCCTTAGCCTTCTTGTATTCTTCATATGGGAGCCATTCCTTCTTCGGTTTCCGCCAATTATCGTCGTATCGATCGCCGCTTGAGTAGAACACTTGAGCTTTCTTGTTTCCATTTTCATCCAAGTCACAATCCTTTGTGAGATGGGGCCCTCTACAATTATCGCATCCAACTCGAATAGCATGGATTATTTGATCCATTTTTGTCATCCTTCTATCTAGACTATCGAGCTTGGCTATTACCGCCGCCATGCCATCATTTGCCGAGTTCACTACCCCCCGACTTACTTCATTTCTTGGATTGTGGTATTCTCTAGAATGCTTAGATAATTCTTCAATTAACTCCTTGATTACCGGGGTGAGCAGGCCTTGTGAATCGAGTAATTGCCTTATGGTGACATTTACTCCATCATAGAAAATGGAGACCTCTTGCTGGCTATTGAGGTCATGGTGTGGACCATTTCTAAGAAGACCTTTGTACCTTTCCCAAGCTTCATAAAGAGATTCCCGGGTTGCTGCTCGAAGTTGGCGATGGCTTTCTTCAACTTAGCTATTTTGGAAGGCGGGCAAAAGTGGTCTATGAACTCTTCTTTCATCTTGGCCCATGTGGTGACCGGTCCGGGAGGAAGTGACTTGAGCCAATCCTTTGCAGCACCCTTGAATGTGACTGGAAGCATGCGAAGTAGTTGGGTCTCGCGTGACACATTTGGTACATTGAAGTAATCAGCCACATCATTTACTTCATCCAAGTGCTTGTAGGCGTCCTCGTGGTCTTTTCCATAAAAAGGAATCTCCTTGAGTTGAGCGAGAATATGACCCTTTAGCTCGAAAGTAGCGGTAGCGGGAATTGTGGGCTATACAAGTCCCGGGCCAGTGTCATCGGGCATCCTCTTCTTCCATTCCCCCATGGGGACTTCATCGATATTAGCCATAGTGATAACTAAACCGTCTTCAAAATCGGATTCGTACTCGTATGTGGGTTCTTCTTCTTCCTCAGTCTCGTACTCGGTGTCTTCTTTAATTGGGTCTTTGATTGTCAAAGAGGCACTGTATGCTCCTGATTTGCTGCTCCTCTTCTTGCTGAAAACAGACTTGAGGTTCTTTAGTGGCGAATTCTTTAAAGAAGCGGATTCTCCAACGGCTTTTCCTTTGCTCCTCCGTAATGCGGATTCCGGGTCTTCGAGAGGAGGGACCAGAGATGTATCAAATCCTCGGGTCATGAAACGACTGTAAGCAAAACAAGAAACGCGTAAAAAGAACAAAAAATAAATAAAAATTAAAACTGTGAATCAACGATGAACTCGCCGAGTCGGCACGAGTGCACTCGGCGAGTTGAAGGCAAAAACAGAAAAATTTTCTAATTACTTTTAAAAACGGATTTTTATTAAAACTTATTCTAATTACTAAATTACCTAAGAATTAACTTTGTGTAAGATAAATCCCACACAAAGGATCGATTAAACTAGAATTTAATGTTAATTTTAGAACCGTTCCCCGGCAACGGCACCAAAAACTTGATGCGTGTAAACTCACTTAGTTTTAAACCTACTTTTCATTATAAAATAAACACACAAAGGAAGTGGACCTATCAATTGTGGTATAGTTAAATAAGTAGGGTATCGAACACAGGGAAAGGTAAATTAAAACTAAAAACTAATTTTATCTAAATTAATTAATAAGTAAGGGTTTTCTCTAGTTTTACAAGACTAGAAACTTACTAACTATCTACGTAATTTAAAAACTAGAAAAGCAAAGAATTAACTAGATTCAATAATGGGAAGGACTTCTATTTAGTTCAACTCAATTGAGCCTATGGTTGATATTATGGTAATAGTGCAATGAATTAACTCTCTTGTTGGTTACCGATTCAAGTGATTAGATTCGCGTTCACTACACTAATCCTTAGTGAATAAACTAATTCAAACAGTGATCAGTTGTCTAATTTAATTAAATTCACTAGATTAATTATTCAGGTTAATTTAGACTTGCAATAATTAACTAATTTGGTCCTTTAGTTAACTTCTTGTTGATGGTCATCACACAAGCTCACACATGAATTTACCTAATTTTCTTATTAATTCTAGTTTCGTGTTCATTAATCCTAGACATATGATAAAGTGGTCACGTAAACATATGAGGTTGATAATCAAAAGATGTTCATACTATTTAATTACCTTCCTATTAACAGAAAATTAATTATCATTCACACACAAGGTTCTTTAGCAAGCTAAAACTAACAAAAATCACCAACATTGAATTAATCCTACCAATAATCAAACCATAGTCTCAATTTTGTATCCCCAAACAGAAGTTTATGAGTTTTAGCTCATGATTGAAGTAAATAACAGCAAATAAACGAATTCTAATTGTCTAGCCATAATGGAAAACAAAAGATTAAGTAGAATGATGAAATTTGCCTCAAATCTCCTTCGGAATTGGATTCTAGGTTGTATCTTCGTTCTCTAGGGTTCTTCTGGCTCTTCAATCGCAGCTAATCTCTCCAGAAGGGTTCCAAAATTCTTTTTTTGTCAATCTCAGAAGTTATCTTTATATTTGCGAAACGACTCGTCGAGTCAGGTGCCGACTCGCCGAGTCCATCTCTCAATCCCCGTATGCGATAAGTCTCTGGGTCTTTGAGTCTTTATCTTCTCGAATATTCGATCAGACTCGCCGAGTAGACGACCCTACTCGTCGAGTAGGTGTTGTTTTTGGTGGTTTTCTTCTATGTTCAATTCCCGAGCTCCCAACCGCTTCTCCTGCTTCCTTTTGCTTCCGAGCTTCACTTTTGGACTGAAAACATATTTCAAACACTTTTGAATACCTTTTGTCCATGATATGCAATAATTTAGCTAATAAATGATAAAAAAAATCTATACTTATTATGAACTAAATATGCACATATCAAAATACCCCACACTTGACTTTTGCTTGCCCCCAAGCGAAACTAAATTTTAACACATTAGAATCACATATGACAACTCCAATCTAACCCATCCATTATGCCAAGACCGCACCGCGTACATTTGTGTCTAAAATTTTTCCTAAATACCCCCATACTCCAAATACTCACAATCCTCATAAACATTCGCCCACTCACCCCGAACTATGCTCATTTTATGCAACCCTCCGAATCCATCCGTAGAAAACCTCTTACCCTCAAGGTATTTTTAGTTGAGCAACCCAAGCATACATAATCTAGAATTACAATTTATGATACCACTATGGAGCTCTTTTGAATTCTTCACTTCCTTTTGTTTACTTATGCTGAGTTTGAGATGTTGTGCTTATTTTGTGATATGCTTAGGTACTTTCCTTGTTAATTATGTACCTTCTTTGGTGTTATTTGACTCGGGTGTGAGTCGATCTTTCGTGTCATTAGCTTTTAGTCAACACATTAGTATCCGACGAGAGGCGTTGAGTCGACCTTTGCGAGTTTCTATAGCTGACGAGCGAGCAGTTTTTGCTACTAATGAGATTTGAGGTTGTGTACTCGAGATTTTCGGTGTTGAGTCTCCGATAGATATGGTACCTATCGCGATGGGGGGATGTCTGTGTCATCGTGGGCATGGATTGGTTAAGCCGATTCGGAGTTGTTATCGACTGCGAGCGTCAATTGGTGACCATACAAGACCCTAGTGGGGGACTACTTACGGTATATGGCGAGGGTACCCGATCTGGGTCAGCATTTTGCTCGGCTGCCAGAGCAAGGCAGAGTCTACAGCAGGGTTGTAGAGGGTTTGTAGCCTATGTGATGGATACACGAGTTGCCACAGAGAGGTCGAGTTCTGCTAGTGAGGTTCCGATAGTGCGAGAATTTCCGGATGTTTTCCCCGAGGAGTTGACGTGTGTGCCTCCCGAGAGGCAGGTGGAGTTTCGCATCGATTTGGTTCCGGGGGCGGCGCCTATTGCCAAGGTACTTTATCGCCTTGCGCCACTGGAGATGCAGGAGCTATCCTCGCAGCTTCAGGAGCTGTTAGGGAAGGGATTCATCCGACCGAGTAGCTCACCGTGGGGAGCGTCGATCCTTTTTGTCAAGAAAAAAGGATGGTTCACACCGGATGTGCATTGATTACCGGGAGTTGAACAAGTTGACGGTCAAGAACCGTTATTCGCTACCGAGGATCGACAATCTGTTCGATTAGTTGCAGGGAGCTTCTTGGTTCTCTAAGATAGACTTGAGGTCTGGATATCACCAAATGAGGGTGCGGGATGAGGATATCCAGAAGACGGCGTTTAGGACTCGTTATGGGCATTACGAGTTTGTGGTGATGCTTTTTGAGCTCACCAATGCACCAGCAGTGTTCTTGGATCTCCTGAACCGGGTATGCAGGCCGACGTTGGATCGATCGGTGATTGTGTTCATCGACGATATTCTGGTGTATTCGAGATCCAAGGAGCAACATGAGGAGCATCTGAGGGAGATTCTTAGGGTATTGAAGTCGGAGAGGCTTTATGCCAAATTCTCCAAGTGTGATTTATGGTTACGCGAGGTCCAGTTTTTGGGACATCTCGTTAATTAGAATGGAATATTGGTCGATCTGGCCAAGATTGAGGTTGTTATGAGTTGGGATGTGCCGAGATCCCCACCGAGATCAGGAGTTTTCTTGGGTTGGCCGACTACTATCAGAGATTTATCAGGGATTTCTCCAAGATTGTCGTCGCCCTCACCAGATTGACCAGGAAGGGCGTTACTTTTACTTGGGGTCCCGAGCAGCAGACCTCGTTTGAGACTCTTCGCCAGAGATTATGCGAAGCCCCGGTGTTAGCCCTTCCGGAGGGAATGTATGATTTCGTGGTGTACTGTGACACGTCTATATCAGGGTTGGGTGTGGTGCTTATGCAGAGAGGGCGCGTGATCGCATATGCATCGAGGCAGTTGAAGCCTCATGAGACGAGTTATCCCACCCACGATTTGGAGTTGGGGGCAGTAGTGTTCGCCCTCAAGATATGGCGCCATTATTTGTGTGGGGCTCAGTGTACTATATACACGGACCACAAGAGTTTGAAGTATCTGATGGATCAACCCAACCTGAACATGCGTCAGAGGAGATGGTTGGATGTGGTAAATGATTATGACTGTGAGATCCTGTACCACCCGGGCAAGGCTAATGTGGTATCCGATGCTCTGAGCTGCAGAGTGGAGAGTGCCCCGTCAAGATATATTATGAGGATGACGGTGATGACTCCGGTATTGGATACCATCCGAGAGGCCCAGGCAGAGGCTGTGAGACCGGAGAACTGGAAGAGGGGGTGGGTGATTGGGTAGGTGTCCGAGTTTGTTACTGATAGTCGAGGGCTTATGACCTTTCACGGTCAGATTTGGGTGCCGTTTACGGGCGGGGCATGTATCTTATTGATGGAGGAGGCGCACAGATTGAGATTCTCGATCCATCCCAGGGCCATTAAGATGTATTTAGACCTGAAGAGAGATTACGGGTGTCCCTGTATGAAGAGGGATGTTGTGTGGGTTGTAGAGAGGTGCTTGACCTATCGTCGGGTTAAGGCTGAGCACCAGCGTCCGCATGGCAAGTTGCAGCCGCATGAGGTTCCCCAGTGGAAGTGGGACCAGATTTCTATGGATTTCATCACCAAATTGCCGAGGACCGTGAGGGGTGTTGATGTAATTTGGGTGATTGTGGATCGGCTGACGAAGAGCGTTCACTTCCTTGCTATCAGTGAGAGCTCTTCTACAGAGAGGTTGGTAGAGATATATATGAGAGAGGTGGTGTCTCAGCATGGAGTGTCGATCTCGATTGTGTCAGACAGAGATGTGCGTTTCACTTCCAGGTTTTGGAAGAAGTTTCATGAGGAGTTGGGTACGAGATTGCACTTTAGTACTGTGTATCACCCACAGACAGATGGATAGAGAGAGCGGACGATACAGACGCTCAAGGACATGCTTCGAGCATGTGTTATGGACTTCGGCGGAAGTTGGGACACATACCTACCTTTGGCTGAATTTTCGTACAACAACAACCACCATTCGAGTATTGGTATGCCTCCCTTTGAGCTTTTGTATGGGAGGAGGTGTTAGACCCCCATCTTTTGGGGAGAGGTAGGGCAGTGAGTGATGGGTAGCACTGAGATAGTGCTTAAGACGACTGAGAAGATACAGCAGGTCAGACAAAGGTTACTGACAGCCCAAAGCCGCCAGAAGAGTTATGCTGATAGGCGGAGATCCGAGCTCGAGTTCCAGGTTGGAGACTTTGTACTCCTGAAGGTATCTCCTTGGAAAGGAGTGATCCGATTCGGGAAGAGGGGCAAGTTGGGGCCCCGATACATTGGTCCTTTGAGGGTGACCGCGAGAGTGGGCAAGGTAGCATACAATTTACAGCTACCTGAGGAGTTGAGTCAGATCCATAACTCCTTCCACATATCCCACCTGAGGAAGTTTGTGGCCGATGAGACAGCAGTGGTACCACTAGAGGATATTCAGGTGGATGCGGGCCTGAATTACATCGAAAGACCGATTGCAATTCTGGATCGAAAGGTCAAGGTTCTGAGAAACAAGGAGGTACCTTTGGTCCAAGTTCAGTGGCAACATTGGAGAGGGTCCGAGATGACTTGGGAATCGGAGTCTAAGATGCGGGAGCAACATCCATAGTTTTTTGAGGAGCATGACTTCGAAGGCAAAGTCTAATTCTAGTGGGGAAGAATTGTAACATCCAAAAACCCAGGTATACCTTGTGAACCCTAATCTTTGAGCAGTTGTCCATATTGGTCCTTGATAAAGAGAAGGATGGTGGACGGGTACGTGGGGCGTACTAGAGTGTACGCTCAGTGTACTCGTACACGTGTTTGATCACAGAGGTCCGCCTAGTACGCCGAGCGAACCAAGGTGTACGAGGGGCGTACCAGGCCCAGATTGAAACCCTAATCTTAAGTGATTCACCTATTTAAAGAACGTTATGGCCTCCTTATGGCCACCATTTCCAGAGACTTATCCTCCCCAAAACCCTAAACCTCGTGATTGTAGCAAGATAGTGCCTTTGAGAGCTTTTAGGCGTGTTCTTGAGCATTAGAAGTGGAAAGGAAGCTTTGGAGAAGAAGGAGTTAGAATCCAAGCTCTTGGATCTGAGCTTAGCAGTGAGAAAAGCTTCATCTGGAGGTAAAAAGCTCCAATATTTCCTACTCTTTTGTTTGTGTTTATGTGTGGGGTGTTTTAGGGTTTTTGTCCCCAAAGTTGATGGCTTTATGAGTTGATAAGCCCCTAGAACCCGAGATCTGTCCCTTGTTAGTTTATTATGTGTTATAGAGCCATAAAAATCTAATCTTGGTCATTAAGAGCTGACCATGCATGAGTTAAGAGTCTTTTAAGGAAGGAAGTGGCATGATTTTGGTGTTGGTGACCTTTACAGCCATGCAAAGGCTTAAAGTCACTAACTTTCTGGATTAAGAGGCATTAGAGTAACCAGATCTGGGATTTGAGCTTATGTCTTAGCCGATTCAGACCAAAAACCACGAGGAGTGTGAAACTGGGACTTACGTTGGGCGAAATCTCAATACGCGTAGCGTAAGGGTCAAGTTCCCCATTTCTGGATAGCCAAGGGGTACGCCCCACGTACAGAGCTGGTACGCGCCGCGTACTCCCTGCTGTTGACTTTTAGGGTTTGGTCAAGATTGAGGACTATTAAGCTTTGGAGGGGTAAAATGGTCTTTTACCCTTCTGTGAGTTGTAGAAGGGTTAGTCTAGCTTCTTGAGGGCCGATATTAATTAAGGATAATTATTATGTGTTAGGCGGGAGCTAGACCCGGGGGTAGAGATCAAGATCCCAATTGTGATATTTTCATTCATTAGCTTACGAGGTGAGTCTTCTCACTATACTTACCTTGAGTGGTAAAACTTATGTGTGACCAGAGAGGGTCTTATGTGCATGAACTATGTAATGAGATATCATGTTATTTACTTGTGTTATGCTTTATGAGTATTATATTATGATGCTGAGTTGAGGGACCGGAGGGTCCATATGAGTTGTGGGACCAGAGGGTCCCACTGAGGCACATCGACCAGAAGGTCTAATTAAGGTATAGCCTCGAGTGGCTAATGTGTTGTGTGTGGTATTTTTGGGAACTCACTAAGCTTTTATGCTTACCGTGTTATGTGTTTCAGTTAGTTCCAAGGACCGCGGCAAGGCACCGTCATGATTGTACACACCGGCGGGAGATGGTTTTTATGATTCTGGGATTGTGTTTACTTGTTGACATTTGAGACATATGTTTTTTGAGAATTATGATACAAGTTTTACTATGCTTAAAAATGAAAATTTTGGTTGAGAATTTACGTTGTTACACAATCATACTTTGGAAGTAGGTATTGAGGCAAGACTATCATGAATGGGTCTGTAGTTTGTCTAGGTGGCTAGACTTAGCTGCAGTGTTCATGAGTGCTCCTAGAATAAGATTGGAGTATTGGATTAAACCCACACTCATTTGAATCACTTCATGGATTTTATCATGAGTGAATCATGAGACAATAATATCTTATATTCTTCAAACTTAGAGATATGAGTTGTTGACTATGAGTTGGTTATACATTGATTGTACGAAAACGCATCAGTAACTTGATGTCATAAAACATGCCTTTGTGTATGATTCAACAAGTAGTTAGTACAAGCATATGAGTCGAAGTTTATCCATTCCTTTTACCTCATAAGGATAAAAGCGATATTAGTGGGCCCCTCGATGATTTAGTGATGACACCCCTAAGTGTTTGGCCAAGACTGGACTGATTTGATTTGTTCAATTAGTCAGTTATCATAAATCGAAAATCGGGAAACAACAAATGGACAGAGAGAATGATTATAATTGATGTCTCAATCCATATGATATCTAGAATGGAGGAATATATGATCACTTATCTAATGGACACGACATTGATTTGTTCAGAGTTCGACAGCGGCTTTAAGAGCTACGATTGCTAGTCGGGTTATGAAGTTGTACTTGCAATAATAGTTTTACACTTATCCAAGTGGGAAACTGTTGGATTCGATGTTTAAGCCCATAACTCTTATTGGTATGTACTTGACCCGAGAGTATCATGGTCCATTTGGGTTGCATATCATCAGGACAATTTGTTAGGATGGACTCTAGAGAGAAGGTTATATATGATTTATTAATATATTATAAGTACTAATATATTAATATGAAATCATATGGTTTTAATTAGTATTGATCAAGAATTAATTTAGAATTGATTTAGTGGTCAAAAAATAGACTAATTAAATCTATGGGGGCTAATTATGTTAATTAGTTATATTCGTGTGTGTTGGGCTTATGATCCATGTTGGACCAAGTTCATGTATGGATACATAAAGAGTTGGGCCACATGAACCATGGATCATAAGACCCATGGGTATAGATTTGGGTTATATCCATGACCCTAGAAATCCCACATATAAATACATACTTCATTGCCCAAAATCGACACCAGTGTATTCTTGGAGTTCATGATGGTTTTGGGTGCATGGAGATTCTCTCTCAAGTTCCTCCTTTGTCCATGATGTGTTGTGATTCCACTTGAGGCTTCCACACTATTGGGGGTAAGCTCTTAAGGCTAGATACATCAAGACTTCAATCTCCACCATAAGGTATGTTATCCTAACTAGATTCTTGTGTGGTATATGACAATTGTATGCTAGTCATAGGCTTAATACCTTGGAAACACCATTGCATGTATAATTAGTGAAAACATAGATCCAAGGTATTTAGGGTTGCATGAACACCTTAGGAGTGTTAGAATGCTCAAAAACCTAACACAACTCTCAACTCCAAACTCAACTACCTGTAATCCCCATATAACTGATTCCATTAGAAACTCAAATTACCAAAATACCCCCAAAAGTCAAAATTGGTCAACCATGGTCAAAGTCAAAGGCAACGGTCAAGGTCAACAGTCCATGTTGACCTAACTCGGCAAGTGCAGCTTACTGACTCGTCGACTTCCTTCAGAACTCAAAAACCATGAAAACTCGAGTTAACTTGCCGAGTTGCCAAACAACTCATCAAGTCCAAGCAGTATCCAGAAGATTAGGAAAGCCTTAATCAACTCGCCGAGTTCACTAAGAATCCAGAAAGTGGGAAAACCCTTATCTAACTCATTGATTTGGCTAAGCAACTCATCGAGTTTTCCTGTCTTAACGTGTTCAACCCTTTCCAGTCGAATCCAATGCCCAAAACTACAAATCTAGCCTCTTAGGACTAAGATACCACGTAAAGTTGCTAAATTTACATGCATGCAAGGAATAAAAGGGATCAAAACACCAATACTAAGCTAAATAAGAGGTTTAGGGCATGGAAGTTCGCCAAAGGTTGACAAAGGTTGAATCGTTAGGCCTAAGGAGGCCTAAAGGGGTTTAGATCTAAAGCCATGTCCTCATGACAAGCCCAAATCCAAGAATGACTCCAAGATGTATCAAAAAGGACCATTTTCTTTCATGAGAGGAGATCTAAGCAATGAAAGGTCAAGGTAGTAGCTTTATACCTCAAGATGGCTGCTACAACAATGCAAAAATCGGATCTACAGCCCCTTCCTTCAGTTATGCACTTACCACTTCAAGCTTCTTCAAGAAATACACCAAACACACACCCTTTAGCCTTATACACTCTCAAAATGGAAGGTTATCTCGATTAGGGTTTCTCTGGACTATAAAGTGATAAGGGAGGCTGGTGAGGAGGACTTAAGGTCCTTTAAATAGGGCGCAAACCCTAAAATTAGGGTTTTCATGCACAACATCAACTCTTCGAGTTGGGGTCCACCAACTCGTCAAGTAGGTTCCATAAACCACACGGCCTGATTAGTTTCTAAATGACGAGTTGGGGCCTCCAACTCGTCGAGTAGGTCTTAAATGATGCATAAAAATTCTTGAAATTCATACCTAAGAGTCGGAATGTTACAGAAACTTGTTTTTCATTTCTCCAAGTGGGAGGCACCTAAGGAAGTGATGGAAATTAGACCACCATTTATGGAAAAACATTAAACCCCTAGGCCAAATAACAACACTTGTATACCATCACAATGAGAGAAGTAAAAAAAATAAAACATGTAGTCATTGTTGTAACACCCGACTAAAATAAAGTGCTCCCGAAAAATTTTCTTTTAAAACCAAAAGGAGTGGACATTACATTAACCTATCATACAAGTTATTATCAAACATACCAAAAGAAATAGTACATTATCGAGCCGGGTTTACAATTGATCAAAATATCACATTAAGTTTTAGTTTCAAAATATCAATTATGGTTATTGCTCTATGTCTTTCCCTCGATCTGTATGACTTGTACCGGAATTCATGAGACATCAAGAATATTAATATTAAATGCTTAGTGAGTAATTTATCAAAATGTGGTTAAACTCAACATATAACTATACTCTGAATAGCATACTCAATTTAATGCTTTCATTATCATCAATTCATTTCATATCATTAGAATTTATTACAATAGTAATTATTATCTTTTAACATAGTAATGATCTTTAATTGATGAACCCAATCATCTCTCATGGGTATGTAGGTCTCATATTCTCATCTTGGTAATTTAATGAATAACTCATTCACATGATATAATCCACCCACAAATCATGGTTTATCATGTAATTCATCATAATCTCAATAAATATATCTCTTTCAAAAGATCTTATACATAATGTAACTCATTCATCACTCGTGAGTTCACCATGTATAATTCATATACTCAATCAAGTTCTATCATAACTGACATCCATTATATGATTACTTTCTAAACAATGTCATAATCTATAATAAATAAGTTCAATCTTTATTTATCAAATTCATGAATTAAATCAAGAATTACTCACCTTGTTTATGGACTGTTTGGATGATATTCCAAACTTGGAACTTCCTTATTTAGCCTCTTCTCTTGATTTCATATTCACAAAACCTTCATACATATCATTGATCAAGTCCTATTCGTGGCTTAACTCATATAAACCATCTTTCTTTTATGAAATCATATCACCATCTTAATTTTGCAAAACCTTTCGTGTATCAAATATTTAATACTCTTTGGAGAGTTCATTTTATCAATTATGAACATTAGGTACATTTTATTTTACCACTTAATGACTTAAGCCATTAAGTCATATTATTCGTCTATGAGCTCTTAATTGTATGGATTAAGTTTCTATCTTAACTCCAACTTCTCACATACAAAGTTCATATATAATCATTTGAATAAGGTGTAATTAAGCTATAAAACACCAACTACTAACTCAATTTCATCATTCAAGTTCATACCCTTCACCTAGGATTTCATCATTAGCCTTATAATTTTGCCCTAAATCAGAAGTTAATGTGTTAGAAGTAGTAATTCTTACCTTAATCCACCAAATCAAAGCTTTAATTTGTAACCTTCATAAAAAATCGGACTCCTAGGGCTTGGATAGGTGAAATCGCACCTTGGTGTGTGTTTTTAAGAGTATGTATTGAGCTGATTTGTTTACAGGTCGCTTAATTTTTTTAACATGTTCCAGTAGCCACGTTGTGGCACATTGTATGCCACGTCCTGACATACTTTTATGATACTTCTCTTTCGCGACATAACTCGACCTATCACTAAAATAATGGGAAATCTACTTTCCTCCACGTCGTGGGATTTCAAAGTATGTTGATGCACTATTCATTTTACATAACTCAAATCACCGTTGTGAGACCACAGTGTGGCCTCATTCTCACAAAGTGGTTTTGACAAAAATGTGTTTTCTACACATTTGATCACTAGACTATAATCACTTGAAATTTTACACTATAATACTCATTTTCTCATTTTAATCAAGCAAAAACATATAATACTCCTACTAAGATCATATTTATGTAATACACCACACTTAATAAAACAGGTATTACATGTGCCACCAAAAAGGCCATACTTGTCTAAATTGTTGATCTCCATTACTAGTTGATATTTCAAAGTCTATTTTCTAAAGTAATGAGTTAGGTAGACAAACATCAAGTTATTTTCCTACGTCTAATTTAAATAAACAAACTGATGCTTGCAGTTATGATTTATAGTTTGACTTCAATATATTTAAACAACTTATTGTCACAAATACACCAAATAAGAAAACATGTTACATAATGCACCCTAGATTATTAATGTTACATAATTTTAAACTTAAGAAGAGCAATAAAAGTTTAGGATACGTTCAAATTGCTAAAGTACTTCCTAACTTCCACCATATCGACATCATGGTGTCAATCAAATAGTTCGATGAAACTTCGACCTAAGTCCATGGCATTAATGGTCAATGTAACTCACACTTCTAGTTTTAGATGTGACATACACAAGATTTCAACTCCGTTCATTGAAGTCATACACTCTCTCAGTGGCGTAGCCACGTTAGTACAAGGGTGGGCCTTGGTCCACCCAAATAAATTTGAGTTTATATATATATATATATATATATATATATATATATATATATATATATATTAAAATTTTCAAATTATACGCAAATAGAATATCTTTTGTTGCATATATTGTTACATTTTGTTATCATTTGAAGTATTTTACTACCGTTCATATTTTATAAATTATTTGGCCCATCCTAAAACAAAATTCTAGTTACGCCACTGCACTCTCTCATATCATCTAATGGCTTCCCAGAGGTATGAATTACATTGACCAATATGCCGTTGACTTAATTTGAAGACCTATGATATACACCTAATGGTTGATTGTTGCAGGTCCTGGGTTTTTAGGCCAATAATGGGACCTCAAAGTGAGAAACAAATTACAAGGTAATGTTATAAACCATATTATGATGTATGAATTACAAGGTAATGTTATAATCCATATTGTGATGTATGACCTTAAGTTGCCACTTCGAATTCTAAAGATGGTGGTGTTGGAGGTGACAAATCAAACTATTGTGAATCCTGATCGTTCAACATTAATTCTGATGATCGCATATCGTCTCGAAAATGGTTATATTGAGGAATTAAGTCTGAGTGAGTGTTCTCAATAATATTGTTTCATCTAATCGCCAACCGTGATACTTTTGATTATTGAGATGAATAAAAAGTAGATGATTCATGCAACCAAATACATACATGTTTAATAATTCACAACTTAGTTTAAAACAAAAGGCAACCCAAACAATGGTTCTTTAGGTAGATAAAATAATATAGAACTTATACTCTTGCAAATAAAAATTTTGATCTTCATTTTGGATATAAACACATTGTAATTTATTTACGAACAATGGTTATTCATTTTCAACAAAAAATTCTTTCATTTTAGTCTATAGTGTAACGCCCGTAGATCCGAGCTAGTCAATTTAGAGATAACAGGGGTCGAAAGCGGATTATTTAGAATAAATAATCTTAACCAAGTTGTAGAATACGTCTCAAGGGTTCCGTACATATAAAGAACGCCGAAATCCGAGTTATAACGAAGAAGTTATGGTCCGTCGAAGTTTTACGGCAAAACCGGCACGGCACCGAGAGACAACAGTGAATTTATGATGGAGGACTTTTTAGCCTTAGAAATCTAAACAAAATTTTTAGTATACATTAAACCGAGAACGTACAAAAAAAAAACGCCCAAATCTGACTTCGTATGAGGAAGTTACGAATTTTCTAAGATTTGGCTTAGCAGTGCACAACCCGAAACTCGAATTTTAGATCGAGCGGTTTTTGGCCTACGCGACCTAAATGAGAATTGAAGATCTCATTAATAGGAACTCAACGGTAAAAAATACAGACGAAAACAGAGTCTGTATGTAGAAGTTATGAATTTCACGCAGACATTTAACAGTATAATCTTTTCGTACTATTAAATTTAAGATCGGTCGAGAATTAGCCGACGGAGTCAAAATCAAAAGTTGTAGATCTTATTTTTACCTACGCGTGGATATAAAGAACGTCAAAAACGGAGCTCATATGAGAAAATTATGGATTTTAGAAGTCGGAAGTGTGTTGTGCGAAAATGGGTGACGTGACACAATCTTGGTCATTGTTTTCTCCCCAAGTATTATATAAGTTTTATATGATTTAATCTGTATATGTATTTATATCTACGTAATATGTTGGGTAAAACATGGGTAGATGAAATATGAGTTGGATGATGAGTTGAGAGGTGATATAGACCATGAGGTAAGGGTGAGAGCTGGACGATGTGAGAAGCCTTGTTCCCAAATGCTGGCCCCGTCATCTAGCAGAGTATGGATGACAATCCTGGACTATTCTAGACAATCCAGTGGAACACTAGCAGGTCGCAACCTGTAGGTGTTGTGAACGATGTGTTCACCGATGTACTCTAAAAAACCTATTGACATGTATTGCGAGTGGACTCTCGAAAACGATACTGTCAATAAACGAGATAACCGTAGCAACTGTGCTCGAAGGACAATACTGGCAGCTGCGCCTCACATAGAATGCCACAATTCTGGCAGTTGCGCCTAAGTGATAGAACTAGCAGTTGTGCTTGACAGTTGTGTCATTGACAACAATGGACTTCGTACCTATTTCTTAGGATAATCCTTAGGAATGAATGAATAAGAAATAGCTGATTCTTAGGGTAGATCCTTAAGAGTAAAGAAGATAATGGGGATGGGTAATTGGGTTAACTGTTTGATGATTAAACATAATAATTATATTATTGTGGGTTGAAAATCCTATGTACTCACCAGGTTTCCCAACCTGACCCACTCAGTTTATTTATATCATAGGTGTTGATATGAAGTCATATTACACTGATAGATTAAGGAGATATAAATCACTAGTGATAATGAATGTAAGTTCTATTTATGCTTATGTTTCTGTATTGACGATGACATCCCAAATGTTTTAAAATGAATAAAAATATTTTTCTTCGGAAATGCCCTGATAACGTATTTATCATGTTTCACTGGGAACAAATTCCGCACAATTTTATTAAAAAGAGGTACTCTGATTTTTATACAGCATAAACAAAATCGGTATTTTTTTATCGTGAAAATTGGAATATCATATATAGTATAGTATGACACTTATTTGTTGTGAGATCATACATTTCAACAAATACTAATTAGCGATTATTTGTGATCAATCTGCGATACATTTTTCTTACCATTGAAAAAGAATACAAGTATCACATATAATATTTAAAGACAACGTTGATAACCAACAACCACAAATTCACTGTCAATAATTGTCAATATTTCAAAGATTGGTCACTTTTATATAGTAGTAGAGGTTTGAGAACGATACATTATCTCTAAATTTAATGACTGACTATTTAATATTTAGACTTTGTTTGACATAAATAACTTAGCTTATTGTAATTTACGTTTGTTAAGATCATAAAAATAGTTTATCGTAATATATAACGTGAGTTATAAGCTAACTCGAGATAACTTATATAAATTACCTTAAAATAGTTTATTGATAAAGCAATATTGAAATAACATAAAGGAAAAATGATTTATCAGGGTAATCATCTTTGTTGTTTTGTTCGTATTTAGACAACTTTTTTTGTATGCATTTGACCATTTAACTTGTTATATGTGTTCACATATTGCTATTGTCACCGACTATAGCAAGTGATAATGACAGTATGTTAACACATTTAACAAGTTAAATGGTCAAATGTGTAAAAAAAATAAAGTTGTCTAAATATGAACAAAACGAAAAGTTAATTACCATGATAAGTCATTCTCCGCAAATTTAATATCGATTTTATTTTTTGTATTTGTTAGTATTTCTTTTTCAAACTATATTTTTTAAGTATCCATAATGTCCAAAATATTAATTAAATATTGATCATTTCTAAACTTTATTTTTTAATTAATAAATATGTTTTTATTTTGTGAAATATTTTATATAGCCTTTTATATTTTTTTTTCTTTTGTTTTTAAGAACATACAATATTTTTAAAGTAAATAGTATCTAACAATAAAATTAAATAAATTAAATATGTAGCAATAAGTATTAAGGGTCTTTTAAAAATTTTAAAAAAAATGATTGTATGAAAATGTAAAGAAATAAAATAAAATTGCGAAACACTTTAAAATGTTGTAAAAGAAAGTTTAGACATAATTGTATGAAAGTTACAAAAAAATGTATGAAAATGTAAGAAAAAAGTTAAAAATCTGTAAGAAAAAATTAAAACATTTATAAAACATTTGGTTTAAAAGCATTGTATCTTAATTATATGAAAGTCTAAAAAAAATTCTTAAAAAAATATAAGCAAAGTTTAAAACATTGTATTAGAAAAACTTATAGGAAAAAATATCATAAAAATATTATAAGAAATTATAAAAAGTCCTAAGATAAAAAAAAGTGTTCACATTTAGACAACTTTTTTTTGTACACATTTAACAATTTAACTTGTTAACTTGGTAATATGTGAACAAATTTAACAAGTTATATGGTCAAATGTATACAAAAAAAAAGTTGTCTAAACGTGAACAAGATGAAAAGGTAATTACCCTGCCAAATTATTTTCCCATTTATAAACGAGTTTTTTAATTAAAATATATAGTACTCGTACCTTAAACTTTATCCTAATATTCAACCGACAATATTTTAATATTCGTTTTTAATTGAACAAGGTCTGATGGTTGGTTCTCGGTTTGACCGGTCCGGCCGTCGGTTCAACCCAACTTTTATAATTTTTTTATATATACTTTTTTATTTTCCTTCATACATACATATGTAAATGCAAAAAAAATTCTAAATGTGGCAATGGTGTGCGTCAGCCTTTGAGCTGTGTACATTTTGGTTAACTTGATCGATCGAGCAATTCAATTTGTTTTGGAAATTGGTTGTTTTTTAACATGTTAAGACCATCTTCAACTCATTTCCATTTTCCCTAAAAAAAATGGAGTAAAAAATAGGGTAAACAGTCTTTTATCTCAAATCCTATTCCATTTTTATCACATTTTTACCCAAAAAGTATATTTTTGGTATATTCCATTCTTCCAACTTATATAGATTGTCAAACACACCCCTTCAATTAATTTGGTTTTAACAAATATATATTTTTTATTTTTTTTTCATTAAAGTAATATTAAATAAATAAGATTATATTTATAACTAGACCTGACAAGCGTGTTGTGTCATGTCGGGTTCGTGTCGTGTCAAGACATTAAACGGTTGAGAGTGCTTGACCCTAACCGGACTTGTTTAATTATCGTGTCGTGTCGTGTCAACCCGCTTATTTTCGTATCAGGTTTCAGGTTAAGGTTTAAACCTTATAAATATGTTGTGTCATGTTGGGTTAAAACATTTTAAATGTTGAAAAGTAAGAGTCATAGAGGAAAAAAATGAAAAGTGAAATGCTGGAGTTGGGAAGTGGAACGGAAAAAAAATTATACTCCCTCCGTCCCATATTTATTGTCCATTTTTTACTTTTGAAGTTTTTATTTTTCTACTTTAACCTTAAATATTTTTATTTGTGTTATAAATTATTTGATAAAACTTATAGCAATGAAAAGACATTTAAAACACAATCCATTCATATATTTTGCATTTAGTGTTATATATCAAAAAACAAAAACATTTAAGGTCAAATTTGAAGAATAAAGACTTCAATAGTCAAAATTGGACAATATATATGAGATGGAGGTAGTAGTAAGTTTAGAAAGCAAAATTGAAAGAGTTAGAGTTAAGAAGCAAATGAGATAGGTGGTGAGGAGGAGTACAATTAAGTCAGTTTGAAATTTTGAATTTTACTTTTAGTTATTGAATTTGGGGCACTACAAATGTATAATTGAAACTATTTATAAAAATATGAAACACACACACACACACACACACATATATATATATATATATATATATATATATATATATATATATATATATATATATATATATATATATATAAATTGGTCATCTTCGAGTTGAAAGTCTTGACCCTAACACTACCCGTTTAATTATCATGTCGTGTCGTGTCAACCCGTGTACATAAACGGGTCGGCATCTCTGACCTTAACCCGCTAACTTCGTGTCGGGTTGTCGTGTCGTGCCAGATTTTGTCAGGTCTATTTATAACACACTTATAAATAAACAATATACATGTATTTATAGAAATATTACACATACACACTTTTAAATAAATATTATACATGCATTTATATGAATTTGATGAACAAAAAACAAACTTTATATTTATAATTAATTAATATAATTTAATATATAACAAAATATTATAAGTATTAAATATTATATTTAAATTATAATTAGTAGGTAAAAATAAACTAAAAAAATATAAATATATAAACAGAGAGACTAAAACCGACAACGCAAAGTTTATCTTCATTTTGGAAGAAATAAATAACATAACACCTTACTATTCATAACCCCAAAATGAGGGAGTAAATGGGGGGGGGGGGGGGGTTGAGAAGAATTAATATAGGAAAAAATATGGGGGAAATGGAAAATGAGAGTGGGTTAGAGATGCTCTAATTGAAATCCAACTATCAAAGTCTAATGACAAAATTGCAAGAATGGTCCTTGTGGTATGTCCAAAATTGCTACTTTGGGCCAAACAGGTTTGTACTAGCACCAATAGTCCAAAGGTTTTCATTTTGCTGTTGTTTTGGTCCAAATCAGTTTAAAAAATCTAAAAATGACGGATTTGCCCTTTTCCATTTGTTTTTTGTTTTTCTTTTTGCTATTTAATTATTTTTTAACTAAAATAAATAAAAAGATAAAATAAAATAACATAATCTCTCTCTCTCTCTCTCTCTCTCTCTTGCAAACCACCAAACATACAAGATTATATCTCTCTCAGTCTACAGTTACGTCGGAAACCACCTCCTCGCCGGAAACCATCGAAACTGAAGCCCTCCTTCGTCTTCTCCGGCTTCATCGTCTTCTTCGTCAAATCACAGTGCCACCACCTACCGAGATCTGAAGAATTAGGGTTTTTGCAACTCCGGCTCCAACGACTTTTTCTTCGTCGATCTGGGTTACATCCACCGACTTCGTCGTCTTCTCCGGTTTGATGGTCTTCTTCGTCTAATCACCAGCTTCATCTTCTCTAGTGTTTCTTCAGATCTACCTCCATCAAAAACAAATATATCTCAGTCCACCACCACTACCATCGACTGCACCAACACATTGTGATTACCATGTAGCACCTGGTTCTTAATACGTATTATCTTCTTTAAATATTTTGCATTTTGGCCTTGGACTCGGCGAGTTGAAGGACCAACTCGCTGAGTAGAAGCGGGATGAGACGCGGAGTTTAAGTTGTGGACTCGACGAGTCGAGTCCCGGACTCGGCGAGTAGGCCTTGTCTGGACAAAAACCCTAATCCGAGGGTTTGCACCCTATTTAAACACCTTAACTCGGCCTCCTTCGTCCCATTTGCTCCCAAAAGACCCCCATAGCAAGCCCTAGCCATTATTAAAGCAATCTAAGACATTTGGAGTGATTTTGGTGATTTTGTGATCCAAGGAAGGAAGGAAAAGCTTGAAGGATCAAGAGGAGGCTTGAGGGATCTGATTTTGGACATCATTTGCAGTCTTCAGAAGGTATAAAGTCTATACCTTGTTTTCTCTTTAGATAGATCCCATTTTGTAGAGTTTTAGGGCTTTTCTAAGCCATTTTGGTCACCAACCATGTTTGCAAGCATGGTTGGGGGTTGATGTTTCAGATTTAGGTCCTAAGAGGGGTTGCAAGGCAGAAAGGAGTGGCTTTTGCACTCAAAGAAGGCCCCATGCATTGTAAGAGCTTGTTTTAGGACCTTTTGAGCTCAAAGTCCCATGCAAGCACGTAAATGTTGTAACTTTACGTGCTAGATCGATTGTAAAAGCATAGATCTATCTTTTGATCAAGGGTTGTACATCAGAAATCGAAGATTTAATGAGTGAATGTGACCAACTCGACGAGTCCATTCTTGGACTCCTCGAGTCCAAGGTTTCTGTCCCATTCAGTGAGGGTCAAAAGGACCCAGTTAAGTGTGGAAAGGTTTTAGGGAGTCCCGGGGAGTGACCCAACATTCTAGACTAAGCCATTGTTCTGGGAATTCATGGGACTCGGCGAGTGCATGAGCAGACTCGGCGAGTCCAAGGCAATCTTCTTAAGGATGAAGCTGAACTCGACGAGTTGTTCATCAACTCGGCGAGTCGAGGACAGAACTTGTTCATCTGATGAAGGTGAACTCGACGAGTTATTCATCAACTCGGCGAGTCGGATGAGTTTTCATGTGATGTTCATATGAGAGAAGAACTCATCGAGTTGAGGGCCCAACTCGACGAGTAGGGTCATGGATGAGGACGAATAAAGGGATAGGGACTCAACGAGTTGGCGAGCCAACTCGGCGAGTCAAGTCAGCTGGAAGTTGACTTTGACTTTGACTTGGTCAGTGGTAAAATGGTCATTTTACCCTAAGAACAGTTAGCAGTGTATGACTAAGTGTTTTGTGGGAATTATAGCCGGAGGATTTCCGGAGCAGCAGCGACAGCAGTCAGAGGATTCCCGCATAGTTCAGCAACTACTACGATGTGAGTTACCTTCCAGTAGCGGTGGGTCTACGACCACAATGCCGGCCCACCAGTAGGAGTTGTATGTTAGATGATTGTCTTTGTGATATCATCTAGGTTTGCTACTACCTGATATGTTATATGCTGGCATGATATGTTATATGTGATAGCAGTAGAGTTCGGTTGTTAGGACCGAAGGGTAGGTCAGACACCCCAGATATGTCTGACAGTATGTGATTATATGTTTATATGCTGACATGATATGTTATATGTGATAGTGGAAGTAGGAGGGGAATAGTCCCCAAGTTCGGTTGTTAGGACCAAATGGTAGTTCGGACACCCCATATATGTTTGATAATGTGTTTATGTTATGATATATGTGCTAATAGCAGTAAGGGGTGGATGAGTCCCAAGGGTCGGTTGTTAGGACCGACGGGCAGGTCAGCACCTCATAATGGCTTGACACGGGTAGGACGACACCCCAAAATGGCCGTACGGGTAGGTCGGCACCCTAGAATGGCCGTACCGGGGGTCGGGCACCCCAGAATTGCCCGACAGTATGTATGTTATGTGATTGTATGGTATGTGGTACGATGGGGGAACTCACTAAGCTTCGTGCTTACAGTTTATAGTTTTGGTTTCAGGTACCTCTTCAGCTAAGGGGAAGGAGCTGGCGCGATAGCGGCACATCATACACACACATTGTTTTCCGCGCTATGAGTTATTCTGGGATTTGTACTCTGACATTATTATGTTTTTACGATTCGGTTTTCAGACACGAGACATGTTTTTATGAAATGATATGGTCGGTTGATATTATGTTATAAATATTTTGCAAATCACTTAATCAAAAATGAAAATTTTGGACGTGAAAAATTGGGTCGTCACATACCATCTGCATCAAATGAAACTAAACTTGATGATAATACCTTCCAAAATCGCCAAATACGACACCAACCCACATACTCACCCCAAATAGCGACCGTCAAAAAAGACGTCGGTTTTCATCAAAATCGCCTTCCACCCCATCACCGAAGATGCTACTAGAACCCTAAATCCAACACCACCACCCCCATCACCGAAGATGCTACCAGAACCCTAAATCCAACACCACCACCCCCATCATTTGGGATAAATCAATCGCATGAAGCAATGACAGTGTTCATCACTCTCCTCCTTGTTGATCTCCGAATATCAGATCGATGGTCTGAACCTTCATCATCTAGGGTTCAAAATTCTAATCGATTCAACAAGCCTATTCTTGTTTTAATTGTGCAACCACCTCCATCATCGTCTCCACACCCCTGTTCTTCGAATTTGGTACCACCTGCAAGTTACAATCAAATTCAAGAGAACCATGTTTATCGTTCTCTTCTGTTTACATCATGACCTTGTTCAGCGTATCACCAGACATGTGGACCGAGAGAAAGGGCAAGAGAGATCGGAGATTAGAGTTTTACCCATTTGGGGTTTTAGAGAGAGAGAGAGAGAGAGAGAGAGAGAGAGAGAGAGATTTTATTTTATTTTATTTTGTTTAATTTTTTAGTTAGAAAATAATTAAATGACAAAAAGAAAAACAAAAAACAAATGGAAAATGACAAATCTGTCATTTTTCGATTTTTTAAACTGATTTGGATCAAAACAGCAACAAAATGAAAACCTTTGGACTATTGGTGCTAGTCAAAACTTATTTGGTCCAAGGTAGCAATTTTGGACATACCACATGGACCATTCTTACAATTTTGTCAAGTCTAATAAGCCGGTTCAACCGGTTTTTTATTAGTTCTATCACATCGATTCAACCTGATTTTTAAATAAACCGTCCTGTTTAAAATTAACATAAAATTGGTTATTGAATTGTTCTAATCTCTGATTTATTACCGGTTCAACCCCTGTTTAAACAGGTTTTTTAAACTTTGGGCAGATTAATACGAGTTGTCCGAGTCAATGAGCCAACCCAACAATGCGGAAACAGAAAGAGCGTAAGAGGAAGCCGACGGAACTCAAATGCTCGCCGGCGAAGTTACTCAAAAGTGGCACCGTTAACAATCTCACAGTCAACGACCCCTACCCCAACCACCCTCGCCCCTCATCTGAAGAATGCCGAGCCGTTCGAGACGACCTCTTAGCCTTCCATGGATTCCCCCAACAGTTCGTCAAATACCGCGAACAAAGGTTGAAGCTTCTTCCCAACGAGGATGAATATGGATCCACGACGTCACCGCAGGCGGAACTGGTGGTTTCTTCGAAGGAAAGTGTTTTGGACGGGCTAGTGAGCATTATATTGTCACAAAATACTACTGATGCGAACTCTCAAAGGGCCTTTTCTTCACTCAAATCTGCTTTCCCAACATGGGAGGATGTTAGTTTCTCTCAAAACCCTAACTAACTTATGCATATTAGCTCCGTCACACGATTATCAAACTTCGTCCATTTTGCCATTATTTTTTAACATAGGGTTAATGCCGGAACTCCAAATTTCTAAATTTCTGAGCATGTGTTCTTTCAAAGTGATTATCGCGTAAATTCTTCAGGTTCTTGCTGCTGATTCAAAGTGTATTGAGGATGCTATAAGATGTGGAGGATTAGCCCCAACAAAAGCTTCTTGTATTAAGAATATGCTGAATTGCTTGCACGAGAAGAGAGGGAAACTATGCTTGGAATACCTGCACGATTTGTCAATTGATGAAATAAAGACAGAACTCTCTCAATTCAAAGGGATTGGACCTAAAACGGTATCTTCTAGTTCAATCACTAGTAATCAAAATCATTTATAGGTTTTAATAATTTTCAAATTAATGGCAGGTGGCATGTGTATTGATGTTTAATCTTCAGCAAGACGATTTCCCTGTAGATACACATGTAAGTTGGCTTTCAAACATTTCAAACAAGTATATACTGTAATTAGGGTTTTAGTTGACATTGAGACATTTATACAGATCTTTCAGATTGCAAAGGCGATTGGTTGGGTTCCCTTAGATGCAGACACTAAAAGGACATATCTTCATCTCAATACAAGAATACCAAATGAACTGAAATTTGACCTAAATTGTCTCTTGTTCACACATGGTAAAGCCTGCAAATCATGCACAAAGAAAGAAGGTAACCAGCAAAAGAAGGAAACTACAACTAGCTCATGTCCTTTACTTAACTACTTAAGAAAAAAGTAAATTTTCACAACACTTATGTACCTAATTTATGTACTCAATTGGATATGCAATACACAGATCATTTCCACATATGATAATGCATGTTAAAGCATGTGTGTGTGTGTGTCATGTGTATATTGTTTTCTTTAATGATGAGAAATTGTATACTGCACTAGTGGATAAGACCAAAACATGGAGTTGATTAAAGTAGGATGTATCAAATTTGGGAAATCTTGATCATTAGTAAATAATGAGCAAAAAGTTCAAGTTAATTTGCCAATAGCCAATAATCCATTTGGAAAGATGGTCCAAAATAAAAGTTCTGATCACTTTTTAGCTTTTAAGCATATTGTTTTGAGAATTAAGTAGTTTCTAAATAGTTAGTGGCTTATGTGGATGTATCCCTGTATCCATGAAAAAGGCTTTGTTAGTTGATTTACAAACATCATCTTCCAATAACTTTATGTGTATTGCAAGATTTAGTTCAATTATTACTTCCAAAAGTGTCAACTTGAGAGTGTGTCTGTGTCTAGAATGCTAAAAAAAATATAAGTTTTGTCATATGATTAATATGAACTTGGAGTTTAAATGCAAACTCTTCAAACTCCCAGGGGGCAGTTGGAATCTAACAAAATTGGAATTTGAGATTCCATTCCATAGTGTGTTTGTTTGCAGTTTTGGACAGAAATCAATTTCATCCATTGAAGTCCTAGGAGGGAATGATGGTATTAAATTTTGTTCCTTCCCTTATTTAAAAAAATGACCAAAATACCCCCTCCCATGAAGTAAGTTATAATTAACAATATAAAAAATATTTTGATTTTTAACTAATAAGAAAAAAGAGTGGTATTAAATTACTTCCAACAAGTCATGGAATGGAATCTTGAATTCCAACTCTTAATTGATCTTGTTGTATTTTGGGTATGCCTATTTCTAGATATCAATACACTTGGATCCTTCCTAAATGTTGACCAATCTTTCCAGCAAAAGTGGGAAAAACCTCACAACTTTATGACATCTTTTAATCCTATATTAATGCCACTTGTACAATTCCATAGGGTGCTTATATTACAGTGGTGCATTACATATCCTTAATACCATTAATTAAAACCTTTATAACATGTTTTCTATAAATAGGCCAAACCTTAATCCTAGGATGTGTACTATATTTCACATCTCAAACAATGGAACCACTTGGGGATAGAAAGCTAAAACTCTTTGGTTTTCTAATCGATCCATGTGTGAAAAATTCTGAAGATAGAAGCATAAATGTATCCAAAAAGGAAGAAAGGTCAAAAATCCCTTCAAATCCCAAGAAGTACAAATGCCCGTTTTGTTTTAAGAAGTTTATGAATTCACAAGCTTTGGGAGGTCATCAAAATGCCCATAAGAAAGAGAGAATGAAGAAGAAAAAGATGGAGCTTCAAGCTAATAGAGCTAAATTCAATCTTTACTTTGGGGCTCTTTTGAGTGATATCCATGATCCTACTCTATCCTTCAATGGGATTTCCTCTGATTTTACCTTTTACTCCTTGGACAACTATCAAAATGTGAACTTTAGCAATACCCATATTGTCAATTTGCCTTTCCTTTCTTCTTGCTCTAAGTTTGAACAAGATGGGTTTACTTTAGGGATAGGAAATAATGGCACATGCTAGAAGAAATTTGATGTAAAAATGTCAAGAATTTCACTTTTATTGTAATAGTATTGTTTTTGATTATATAGGAGTTCTATTAGAGGCTCTAGGTATTGTAAGGTTTGTGTACATCTAGAGTTCTAGTGTGTGTATTAGAAGCAGGTAGAAAGTAGTTTGAGTTGTGGTTCCTTTAGTTAACATGATTACTAGGATTTTGCTCAACCATGTCAATAATTACAAAAATACGGCTGTGTTTTTGTATTCTTATTTACTCTACAAGGGATTCACAAGTGAATTACTTCAAATAATTATGAAAATGGCATCATGTTTTTTATTTTATTTTTGCTATACAAGGGATTCATATGTTCTAAATCATCAAAAAGATTTGGTTTTTTTATTGAACTTTTTCCTATTGATGTTCTTGTTTCCGTAAAAGATTTCGTTTCTTATTGAACTTTTTCCTATCGAAGTTGAATGAGGGCATTATGGGATTATGTTCATGGCTTCATGCAATTATTTTTTAAAATATGATAATCTTTAATATTATAATTCGAAATCCAAATACATTTCTATTTAAACCCCATCATTTATTTATTTTGCATATAAGCAAGTGATTAAAAAGAGAATGTATGAACACATATAAGGCCATTTGTTATGGTCTTAACGACCACAACCTTCATGTAACCATCATCGTCTTCCACATGGGGGGGGATTTTATTTAAGGCCCAATTATATATATATATATATATATATATATATATATATATATATATATATATATATATATATATATATATATATATATATATATATATATATATAATAACAATAATGACATTTTTTCTAGTTCGTGTGATCTTCCACCTTCCTTCCACAATATAGCCGATATACTTTCCACGTTGATTGTGGTCGTGGTCTGAAAGAGAAGAAGACAGAAGAAGAGAGACATGATTGGTCATGGTCCTATGTTCTCCCCACAAATCACTATGACGATACCCGACCATGAATCGGCGGGATAGTGTGTACGATCGTGGTCTATGGCCACGTCGACAATGAACCTGTTCGTTTGAGAGTATACTAGATGCTCTAAGAGTCGTTGGGTTGGGTTCAACTTACCAATATTTTCCTCATCTGCCCATGCTTGTTTCATACCTAGAAGAAGCTTAGATTTTAGATTATTTTTAGGGGGTGTTTGGGATCGCTTTTTAGCTTAAGAAATCATTTTCAATAAAATGATTTTTTTGACTTATAGCTTTTTCCAAAAGTAAGTTTTAAAATGTGTTTGGATTAACTTTTGGAGAAGAAAAGGCTAAAAAACCATAAGTCACCAAAAGTCACAAATTCGGATTCTTAAAACCATAATTTTTTCTTCTTGCCAAAAAGTCATTCTAAAAAATCTTTTATAATTGTCAAACAACTTTTCATACTTTTAGCTTTTTGAAAAAGTTAAAAGTCCAAAAAATCATTTTAAAAGTTTTCTCAAACACCCTCTTAGACCAAAATATGTCGCATAAACACAATTATTAAGAGTAATGATTTTGTACCGTTTGGGGATGATTTGGACCATTTTTTTTAAAATTATATGGGCTGGGATTTCCGATCCAAAATAACTTGTTAACAAAACAGATTGATAATATGACATCATGTTGAACCCATCAATTTTTTTTGAACCAGACTTGTTAAATAAACGGGTAGAACCTACGTTGATCCATTTAGTTTCGAAACCATAAATAGAAAAAGATTACATCTACATAAATAAGTTACAACTTTCAATAATTTCCAATAACCGTTCAAGGTTTGAAAAAAAAAATATAGGTACATATACAAATCAATTGTTCAATTAATGTTGGAATGTGTAAGTTCCAAGCAACTTGACTTTCACTCTTATCAACTTCGCTTTCACTTCGTATTTTCTTCTGGATTCTTTGTTATGGTGGCTCCACATTGCTCCTCAAGTTGAGGTTCAATTTTCGCTATTAAAATAGATTAATTAATGTAACTTATTAATTATAGCAAATACATAGTTATTTGTGGTATTTTGAAATATATAAATAAAAAGTTAAAACAAAACATTCACCAAAGACCCACCTATCATACATATAATATCTTCAATTGTAGAAAGCAGATTCAAATATCATTATTGAGATTGGGACAACTAAGATGTCCATAACTATCCAAGCAAGAGCTGGATATCGAATTTCTTGAGTTCTTCAATTGTCCAAGTTGTTCAAATTGTTCACTTGAGACATACGATTCTCCTCTGAATAACATTTAAAATCAGATTGCACGGCTTGAAATGTCATCATAGTCGAAAAGTTATCCAAGTCCTAAAATTAAAACATTAATACATGCAGATTGCATCATCAATACATTGGATTAAATGATACTAAAGGATCATATACATATAGATTATAAACTTACACTTTGGATACATCATATTACTTAATAGAAATCAATGATTATAACATATGGTGATCGGGTGACTTTGAGACTATCGAACTAATTAAGGGTTGAGGGTCAAAGGAATGAGTACCTAACTAGTGAGGGGTAAATGGTGACCCGTCGACTCGATGAGGGGCTGGGTTCCGAGAGAAACAAGTATTATAGTTTTATAGAGTGACTTGTGAGACTATTGTTGTCGCAAATTTAATCCAAGATTATGGTTTTCTTTTAATTTATTAAATTTAAAATAATTATATATTGATATTAAATTGGATATAAAACAAATTTAAATGTCATGTATAAACAGATTGATGTGTGGAGTGTGGACATCATGTAGAAAATTTGAATACTTACATAACTTATTTAATTAAACACGTTAGGGGTTGTTTGATAGTTTAGGGTCGAATCATCTAAATGAGTCAATGTCTTTAAAGCTTCTAATTGATATCAAACTATATGAATTAGACATAGTCAAACTCAACATCTTATCAAACCCAGTAAAAAAATATAAAACAACTCTTTAACCTTTATCAAATGCATATCATCCATTTCGCTCATTTGTGCTCAATGATTCAAAGTAAAGAGCAAATATTTTTGATTTCGTGTCTAAAAATCCAAAAAGTATAGAATGAAAGCATGTCTAAAATATCTAAATGAAAGTGAAGGGGGTAGTTGAATTCAAAGGGTGAGATATTCTTAAAAGATATACGGAGACAATTGGCTTTATGTCACATGATGCCATGGTTGCATCTTTCAAGCTTCCGTGGTACTTGCCAACTTGCCTACATGGCCGGTGGCCCTCTATGAAACATTGAAACTTAACTTAATTCGCAAAAGATCTTGTGGAAGGTTGTGACCATAACATAAATGACAAAATAGGTGACTTGATCTTGTCGGGTAACTAGACATTAAAATGGACTTGTTCATCAATATCCTTTGGCCATATTTTGAATTCTTAAACAATTAATCAAACTTGACTAAAAAATATACGATCAATATTATAATATATTGTTTTAATAAAATATTTTTTGAGATTATAAATATTTGAATACAATTTATTTAACCTTTGACCCTTTTGTTTTGGTAAAGTTCAATTTATTTTATCAATTTGAGATAAAAAGAAATATTCTCAAACGAGAGGGTAATAAGTGATGTATCAATGTTATTTTGATTGCTTTAAACAATTATGATTTACCTTTTAATTTTTTCTATAAAATAGACGAGACTGAGCTTTACCCTTAGTTTGGTAAGCTTCTAAAAGTCTTGTGTTTTTTCTTAAATGGCAAGGTGTTTGGATCATGCCTACCAATTTGTTAGGCACATTACAATAACATTCTACCAAACCCTTACGTGTTTACATTAGTCGTTTTCTAATCTAATGCCTATTTAAAGACTCTAAAGTCTAATCCAAATATAAAAACATGTTTTTTAGTGTTCATTCATATACAGAGGTGGTAGGGATTTGATAAGGGTGTTACTATATGTATCCATGACTCAAATAAAAATCAAACACATACACACTTACCCACTCACAAAATGTGGGTACACCAAACTATTTGGAAGGAAAGGATATATATAAAATAAACTTTTGATAATGGTAAATAAATGAACACAAATATAAATTAAAGGCGAAGTGGTGGTTCCTAGAGTATTAACGACATATAATTAGTAGCATCAAATAGAATGATCAAATTCATAATGAAGTAGGCCAAAAAGACTATATCAGCAATTTTGAAAATGACTCAAGTGTAAACAAAGAAATCAGTAAACCATAAGGACCAAATGTGTAATTTTCTTTTTTCTTTATTTTAGAGTAAATTACTGAGAAATTTTCCATGTGGTTTGAGGAAAATTGCAGGTTTGATCTCTAATCTTTTTATGCACTTGGACCATCTTCTATGTTTGTTTTGTTACACATTTGATACCTACATCCGTTAGTCATCAAATGTGCTTGTTAGTAAGCATCACGTGCCAATGATAAAATTGTCTAAATAGTTGAAAAACTTGTAGCGTCTATTTCATGTAGCACACATACACACACATTCTCTCTCTCTCTCTCTCTCTCTCTCTCTCTCACACACACACACACACACACACACACACTTCTTTCTTTTCTCTGCAACCAATCGATCAAGAAAAGCCATAATGATAAATATATGTAATTGTGGCCATCCAAGTATATTACGAATGTCGGGGACCAAAAGCAACCAAATAAGACCCTTTTATGCTTTGTACAAATAATATAATATTTTTAGCCTTTTCACCCTCTATACCATAACCAACAAATTTAGAAAAAATTAGATATGAAATTGTGAGTCTATTGGTTGGGTTGAAGAAGAGACATCTAATTATGCAAGAAGTAGCATCCCTGGTATGTTGAGGTCAATGAAGAAGCTTGAAGACTATAATCAAAACTTGACGATGTTGATACCGCTTGGTTGGGTTTCTTTGTAGGGATTCTGATGTACAAGCTATAGACGAATGAAATTCCACTATAACCATTATAGTGTTTTTTTAATGGCATTAGAAGTTTATGTAATGGAAATGTTTTTTGTGTAATGGTACGATAATGACAATAGTTTCTTGTGCAATAGAAACTGTGTTGTGAATGATTATTAAGAACTTAAAAGTGCATATATTAAGAAGTTACTAATTTAGTAAGTAGTTAAATGTTGTAACATTCAAAGTTTTGGAAAGTTTCTCTTTAAGTCCCCAATGAAAATTTCTTTCGAATCGGTCCCTTGCTTAGTACGCGGGGCATACTCATTGGGTACGCTTAGAGTACTATCCATAATTTGGTCGCGATACTTAACCACGTACGTTGGGCGTATGTGAGTCTTACCGGATCTAAGTTTTGGACGTTGGGTCTTACCGAATTAAGACATGGAAGTGAGAATGGGTTGGTAGACCAGTATGCCATGCGTACAATATGCGTACTGGGTCAACGCCTCGATCCTTGGTCAACACCAGCATACGTTGGGCGTACAAGCCAAGTACGTCGCACATACGCAGTCAGTGGGCCTAGAAGGTTCTTGGGCTCGTTTGGTGTTGGGCTTTGGACTTGAGTAAGTTAAGCCTCGAGCCCACTTAATTGTAGCAAGTTATTTTTGGGCCTACAACCATGTTTGGGGTTCTTGGGCCATATTGGGCCTTAAAGGCCCTATAGTGGGCTTGGATGCCATTTTGGGTTTTTATGGATTTGGGTCTTAGAGGAAAAGAGGTTCAATAAGGCAAAGATAAATAAGCCCTTTTGTCTTAAGTCAATAATTGGGGTTTTGGACCTTTAGGTTAGAATGTGACGTAATTTCTAATTAGGTTTTTATGCTTGTACGATAGGGAGAGGAGTTCGCGAGTCATCCGCTGAGTGCGATTTGATACCCACAGCCTGAGGTGAGTCTTCCTTCGCAGTAGTCGTGGGTTGAAGGCACCAAGGCCGACCCACTAGTTTATGTTATAGTATGATGATTGTCTTTGTGATAATTGCCAGTTATGTATGTATTTGCTTGATGACTCTGTGATTTCTATTATGATATTGTATGGTAGCAGTATGGGGTGAAATAGACCTGGTATCCGGTTGAAATAGACTGAAGGGGATTGCAAGCACCCAGATATGTTTGATAGTATCCAGTTTAGATAGACCGAATGGGTAGGCAAGCACATAGATATGCTTGGCAGTATCCGATTGAAATAGACCAAAGGGGTAGGCCGACACCCATATATGTTTGGCAATATGTTTGTTTAGTATGTGGTATTTTTGGGGGAAACTCACTAAGCTTTGTGCTTACAGTTTTCAGTTTCTGTTTCGGGTACTTCCAGTTCAAAGGGGAAGGGCCTAGCTTGATCACACCGCATCACTCTATGTTTTTTCGCACTTAGTGACTTTGGGATTTGTACTCTGATAACATGTTACAATATGAATCTTTCGAATATTTTGATATCATTTTCTTATGAATCGAATGAATTTAAAAACAAAATTTTATCTGTATTTCTGGGGACGTTACAAGTTGGTATCAGAGCCTTAGTTTGAGGGATTCGAGCATACTCTTGGGTGTGTCTGGACTCAAATCGAGGGTTTGGTAGGGTTTTTTTTCACAAATAGAAACATTTAAATTTAAGGATTTTTATAAAAGACAAGAGGTGTAATGCGTGCAATCAGCCGAGCTCAAGTATGTTTTCCCAAAATACCCATACAAGTTATATGTTTTATGTTATGATATTAGAATTGCATTCTAGATTAGGGGCTAAGGATTTGCTCAGGATGCATGATAGAATGCTAGGAGAGATGCCTTTATGTGCATATCTGTATGAGCTTTTAGATTTGCATGCTAGTCAGACTAGCTACTTGTTAGGATGACATGTATAAGGTATGTTTTGAGTTGAATTGTCTGATGCTTGAATGTTGCATGCTTTGTGCTTTAGGAAGTTCTGTTGGTACTACCTAACTATTGGATGAATGCATTGGGTTACATATAATTGCGATTGGATAATTTTAGAAGGATAGGTTTAACTCTATGTCATAGCTCTTGTTTAAGTCCAACCGTTGTAGGGTGGGACCTTTCATTCGAAGAATTATCTGGTACTAGGAGTATATAATTGTATTCATACAATAGTTAGGTAGTACTTATAGAAGTTCCTTCTACAACTGATAGCTAAGAGGGGTGAGGAAGGGAGTCTTAGGGAGTCCCTATGAGATGTTTGGTGCGTAGGATGCCTTATAGTTTGAGAACGTATTAGTTGGTAAGAGTGTAACACCCATAAAATTCGAGCCAAATTAAAACATTTTATCTCATTCAAAAACCACTAAGTTCATACATCTTGTTTTCAAAATAGTTTAAACATCAGAGTATCTCCCAAAACCATATCACATAAATCATAAAACATGAGGAGCGGTACGATCATGCCTTCGCCTTGCCATGATCTCCTGAAGTACCTGAAACAATACACTGAACTGTAAGCCCGGAATCTTAGTGAGTTACCCCCAAAATACCAACCACACATAAACATACTCATAACATATCACAAATAGAACATCCATGCACATCGGGTCTATTGTGTGACTGGTCCGCCCTTACCGGGCCTTCAGTCCACCTGGTCACCCTCCGAGTCTAGCCATGTACATCGAGTCTACACTGTGATTGGTCCGCCCGCACCGGACCTTCAATCCACCTGGTCCACTCTCTAAGTCTACAGTATGACTGGTCCGCCCACATCAGGCCTTCGTTTGGCCTGGTCCACTCGCTGGGCCTTCGGAATATCCGGTCCGCCCTGGGTATGTTGGCATACAGCACAAAGCAGGACCCGCCTCAACCCAACCCCCGTCAAACAACCATGTGCACATAAAACAATTAATCACATAACAAATCCGTAACCAGACAAACAGTCTAACAGACCACATAGCATATCAACATCCTAACCAGGATTCCGACCTAACCGGTCACTAGCATAACATCACCCTATATACCGGGTACCGACCTTAACCAGTTCAATAACATAACATTACCCTAAATACCGGGTACCAACCTTAACTAGGTCACTAACATAACACCATCCTAAATACCAGGATGCAGATCTAGCAAAGCAATAACATAACAAACAATACCCGAATTTCCATCCGATAAAGGGTCGGCCTTGGTGCCGTAGACCCTGTTGATATAGTGAGGATAACTCATCTGAAATTGCTGACTGAAGATATAAGACCAAGCTGCTCCGACCACCGACACGAACTTCACCACAGAACACTACCAAAGAACCAATTCCATAAATACCAAAATACCCTTGGAAGTCAAACTGGTCAACTCTTGGTCAAAGTCAAAGTCCTCAGTCAAAGTCAACCTTCCTTATTTATTCTACTCGCCGAGTTCTCATTCCCATAAAACTCTCATAACACAACTTAACTCCCCGAGTCACCCCAAGACTCGCCAAGTTCAACGATCTTTGAGTCCCATCCTGTCCGACTCACTGAGTCGCCGACCGACTCACTTAATCCAAGGCTTTAACCAAAAGAGGTTGGGTTCTGCGACCAGACTCACGAGTCCAAGAACAGACTCGCCGAGTCCAAGTCAATCTTCAATAGACTCGCCGAGTTGTTCTTCCAACTCGCCGAGTCTATGCACATGTTCATACAACTCGTCGAGTACACCCATGTAACTTGCCGAGTCTCTCCAGTTCTCAATCCATTCAGAGGATTTTTGAGCCATGCAGGGGCTCCAATCCATAGATCCACCCTTCTACAATCTAACCCTCACATAAAGTTGCAAACTTTACGTGAAACCAAGGAGATATAGGCCCAAAACACACTAGGGCTTGGGTTTATGACAAAGGGGCTTCACCAACAACTCAATGACTGAAACTTTATGACATTTTGGACCATCACAAGTCTAGATCTGAAGTAGCAACCTCAGATCTAAGCCTCTAACTCGAAATAGCTCTTAATCATACCAAAAATGCCCCAAAACTCAAATGATAATAGATCTAGATGCAAAAGAGGGAATGTAACAGCTTATTACCTCCAAGATGTGCCCAAACTGAAGTAGATCCCAGATCTACACAAGCCCCTTGATGCTAGCCTCTAATTTCTCAAGCTCTTTCCACCAAATTCCTCTTCCAAGTTTCAATCTCCTCAACAATGGAGTCTCACACGAAAATTAGGGTTTTTGGAACTCTCAGGGGGATTAGGAGGCTGAGAGAAGGACACAAAGTCCTTTAAATAGGGTGAAACCCTCGGGATTAGGGTTTTCTCTCTTCAGCACCAACTCGTCGAGTCCAAGCCGCTGACTCGGCGAGTTGACCACTTAAAACGCGACAGAATCCCGCTCCGACTCGGCGAGTAAGAGACTTACTCGTCGAGTCCCTTTCCTAAATTTACACTTTAAGTCCTTTAACTTCTTGCTTCCGAACTTGGGATGTTACAAAGAGTGACTTGGAGGAGTCGGGGTAGTCCTTGAGGAGGGTATAAATAAGTGTGGAAGGTAGTGTTGGGTCCGTACTACTGAAAGCACATGGTTTATACCCGATGCTAGGAAGACCACGATGAATCTGGGGAACTCGGGAGTGTGAACCTTCTCGTTTGTATGCTAATTGTTTATGTGGTTATGTTTCAGTATGGTGATGACTCGTCATGGAAAGGGAGGTCCAGGATCTGGATCTGGTTCGAGCATGGGCTCCGAACCAATTGATGAGGGTTTGCGAGAGTTCATTAGATCTGAGATTACGTGAGGCATCCTTGATGCGACTCCTGTGATGTTCGGGTCGATAAAGGAAGGTATCATGGAGTTAATGGAGGATCATCTTCGGATCTTCAGGGTCGATTTGGTTGCTGGCCAGTTGGGGGCCCGCACACTCTCCTTCAAGGATTTCAGGGGACGTGGAGCACCCGATTTCTTTGGGGTGAAGGACCCCATCACAGCCAGGCATTGGATAGCCGACATCGAGTGTGCTTAGATGATGAGCTTCTACCATGAGGGGTCGAAGGTCAGGTTCGCTACAAGATGTTTGAGGGAGAGAGCCCGAGATTGGTGGGAGGAGGTCGACTATGCCTTGGGAGCCCCAACCATTAAGGTCATGACCTTGCCATATTTTATGACCAGGTTCCAAGCAGAGTTTGCACCGGCTGTTGAGGTGAAACAGCTAGCCAAAGAGTTTCTTAATATGAGGCAGACAACTGAGACTGTGGCGGAGATCACCGCCAAGTCGAGAGAGAGGGCATTATTGGTACCCCAGTATGCAACTAATGAGGTGACAAGGAAGACCCGATACCATGATATGCTGAGATATGACATCAGGGAGTTCGTTAGTTTTTCTGCCTAACCGATACTGGGTGATATGATAGCCAGGGGCGGGAGCGAGAGATTGATTTGAAGCACATAGGGAAGAGGAAGGTAGAGCCTGGGTAGGCAGTTGGGGTTTCAGTGAAGAAACCCAAGGGTTCTGACTCTAGTCTGAAGGACTAACAGGGCCAAAACCGCTGTGGAAAATGCGGCAGGGTGCATGACTCTGTTTGCAGAGCGGGTGGTTCGGGCTACTACAAGTGTGGCAACCCATGGAACTTTAGCAAGGATTGTCCTGCTTCTATAACCACTTCAAAGACATCAGACCTAATTTTCTTTCATTGAGATCAGAGGGGCCACAAGAAGGCCAACTGCGCGAGTCTAGCATCAGGAGGACCAATATCAACCCTATGTAACAACAAATGGTTGTGTCAGGTGCGTAACAACCCTTGGGTCTGTATCAACCTTATGTAACAACAAATGGTTGTTCCAGGTCCATATCAACCCCCGGGTTCGTATCAACCCCGAGTCCATAGCCCAAATTGGCTCCATGCATATATCATACAATCACATAAGTAATAGTCACATAATGGCATACATCCTACACATACAAATCAGTGGTCCGACCTTGGTACCTTTGACCCACTATTGTGGTAAGAATACTCATCTCTAACTGAAGATAATTGAATCACACACTCGAGCTGCTGCTAACACGGCTCCTCACACTAAACATAACCCAATAACAATCCTAATTAATAATCAGGATTAATCCATAAACGAATGTATAATTCATCCTTTATCATTCTAAGGGAAAAAGACCTTTTTGCCATTCCCCTTCATGACCCAACTAGACAAGGCCCATAACCCCTAATGGCCCAAGGCCCAAAAATGGCCCGAAAGTGTTTCCTGGTAGTACACCCTACGTACAACATTTGATGCAGAAAGGTTTACGGGGCAAAGATCCAATACGCGCAACATACCTATGGTTACGCTCGGCATATGCATCAGAGATCTAGACCTTCTATTAAGGTCTTAATGCTTTAAGACCTAACGTATAAATTTCATATCTAACTCCAATAATGTGACATCCCCATTTTTACGGCCAGAAAAGACCGATTTTGTTTATGCTTTATAAAAATCAGAGTACCTCTTTTAATATAAATGTTGCGGAATTTGTTCCCAGTAAAACATGATAAATACGTTATCAAAGCACTTCCGAAGAAAAATATTTTTATTCATTTTAAAACATTTGGGATATCATCGTCAATACAGAAACATAAGCATAAATAGAACTTACATTCATTATCACTAGTGATTTATATCTCCTTAATCTCTCAGTGTAATGTGAGTTCATATCAACACCTGTGATATAAATAAACTGAGTGGGTCAGGTTGGGAAACCTGGTGAGTACATAGGGATTTCAATCCCACAATGTTATACCATATATATAGTTTAAAACTCACAAAATATACAATTTCACCATATATATAAACAACTCTTATTCCACCCCGTCGATCCTCACAACGAGACTATCCATACTCTCAGACGTAAGATTAGCCGTTTTACCTCGAATCAGAAATGAACGAATTTACCTAATCCATACTCTCATACTAGGGACGAATGACTAATCCATACTCTCGGATTAATGATGAATGATTATGCCTAATCCATGCTCTCGGACTAAGGACAATAACTATGTCTAATCCATGCTCCCAGATCAATGACATATACTAAGGTTTTATTCTCTGAGTATAATTCACTCATACTCGTAAGAAAACACTACCCAATATCCTCATAATTAATTTAGGTTTACTCTTTATCCTAAATCAGCATATATAATCAGGTATGTTCTTTAACAAGTATCTCAGGCAACATCAAATAATTCGCACATAAACATATATTTAATACTTCAATCGATACTTGTATTAAAATCATGTTCATGAAAGGGACTATGCACTCACTTGAAAAGGTGGTGATTCCAAACACAGACAACGCTTCGCTTCTTAAAAATAATTTCCTTCGACGAAACCTAGTATTATTACCACTAGAGTTTAGTCTATTATTTGTCGAGACTAATTAATAGTCTAGCTATTATTACTATTATATAAGCATTAAAAAATACTTATATAACCCATAATAATAGCCCAAGTACTTATTATAAGTTCCTAATAACGTTACTATAATTAAATAAAAACTATATTAAAAATAGCGTAGGCGTAGCTCACTTACAACGGGTTTTATAGAAAACCGGGCTTTGCTTGAAGCAGCGTTCCCAAGCCGAAAAGCTCTTCTTCTCGGAGCCGTCGAGCACTTTGGGGATTCCGCCTTGTGCTAGGGAGGTTCCCTAGCCTTTTCGGGGGGTTTCGGGGCTAGAGAGAGGTTCTAGAGAGAGAGTAAAGAGAATAAATAATGGGAAATGTGTGAAGAAAATGAGGGTGGGAGAGGTTCTATTTATAGGGTGAAAATGGCTGAACTTGGTGCCACATGTCACCATCTAGTGGCAAGACTTGGGGAGAAAGCAATGGCTAAGATTGTGTCACATCATCCATTTTCGCACAACACACTTCCGACTTCTAAAATCCATAACTTTCACATACAACCTCCGTTTTTGACGTTCTTTATATCCACGCGTAGGTAAAAATAAGATCTACAACTTTCATTTTGACTCCGTCGGCTAATTCTCTACCGATCTTAAATTTAACAGTACGAGGAGATTATATTGTTAAATGTCCGCATAAAATTCATAACTTCTATCTACGGACTTTGTTTTCGTCTGTCTTTTTACCGTTGAGTTCCTATTAATGAGATATTCAATTCTCATTTAGGTCGCGTAGGCCAAAAACCGCTCGAACTAAAATTCGAGTTTCGGGTCGTGCACTGCTATGCCAAATCTTAGAAAATTCATAACTTCCTCATACGAAGTCAGATTTGGGCGTTCTTTTTTTGTATGCTCTCGGTTTAACATATACTACAAATTTTATTTGGATCGATAAGGATAAAAGTCCTTTATCAAAAATTCACTATTTACGTCTCCCGGTGTCGTGCCGGTTTTGCCGTAAAACTTCGACATGCCATAACTTCTTCGTTATAACTCAGATTTCGGCGTTCTTTATATGTACGGAACCCTTGAGACATATTATAAAGCTTGGTTAAGATTATTTATTCCAAATAATATTTTGTCGAAAAGTCGTTTTCGACCCCTATTATCTCTAAATTGACTAGCCCAGATCTACGGGTGTTACAAATAAACGTCTAAATCATAAATTTGTAACTTTATGCCTTTTCATGCCAAAAGGAAGCTAAAAACAAAACCCTAACTTAAATCATCATCTAAACTTCCATAAATCTTGCATGGATGAATACCAAGGACCAACAACGACCAAGCTTGCATTTTTATGACACTATACACCCTAAAACATCTGAAAGGACAACCTAGAAGATCTGGAGTATTCCATACTCACAAAGATCAAGGTTTTAGGAAAAAAAGAGTATAAATCTAAGTTTAAACAAGATCTAGGAAAAAAAGCTCCAAGGTATGAACTTTATACCTTCTGAAGATGCACAAGGATGAGAAGAATTTGGATCCAGAAGCTTGAGAGCAACACCACAACTCCGAAGGTCTTCCTTCACCACCAAGAACACCAAAATGTCACTCTAAAGCTTCAAAAATCACACACAAGGATTAGGGTTTCAAGATGGAGGCTGAAGGTAAGAAAGGGTTTAAGGCCAATAAGTTCTTTAAATTGGGTCCAAATCCTAAAAACTGAGGTTTGTCATATGCTTGCGTACGCCCAACATACACACACGTACACCCAACGTATGTGACGATTTCACGACCATCTTTTAAGGTCCTACACCCGACGTGCCTATCTCGTACATCCAACGTAGGGACCAATTTTGCAATTTTTTAAGGAATAAATGCTAAAAGTGAAAATTACCTGGAACACCGACATTACAAATTTCCCCCACTTGAATCAAACTTCATTGTCGAAGTCCGCTATTGCAAACAAGTCTCGGTAGTGCTCCTTCATCTCATCATTAGGTTCCCACGTCAACTTTGAACCTTTATGTTGTTGCCATTGTACCTTCACTAGGTTCATCACCATGTTGCGCGGAGCCTTGGTCTTCCTGTCGAGAAGCACAATCGGCCTCTCTACATAATTCAGGCGCTCATTGACCTGAATATCATCCAAAGAAATCATCGCCAAATCAACGGCAACACACTTTTGCAGATGAGAGAAATGGAAGGTGTTGTGGATCTGATTGAGCTCATCAGAAAAATCCAACCGGTATGCAACCTTGCCCACCTGGGCGGAAATCCTGATTGGGTCAATAAACTGGGAGCCCAGCTTACCCCGGTTCTGAAATTGGATGACACATTCAGAAGCACCAAGTCCCACACTTGGAACTCGAGGTCCGAACATCTCCGATCTGTATAACTCTTTTGTCGGCTTTACGCAGCTCGCAACCTGCTACACACCTGCTAAATCAACTCAGTAGTCTTAAGCACCACCTCAGTACTCTCCATGACCTGATGCCCTACCTTTCCCTGCAAACCGGAGTCCTGCACCTCCTCTCATACAACATCTCAAAAGGTGGTCGGTCAATACTAGCATGATAACTGTTGTGTAAGAGAACTCGACCAATGGAAGGTAAGTATCACAACTCCCTCCAAAATCTAACACACACACACACCCGAATCATATCTTTGAGCGTCGAAATCGTTGGTTCACTATGTCCATCGGTATGGGGTGGTATGATGTACTGAAATGCAGTTGAGTACCCAACTCCTCATGAAACTTCCTCCAAAACTTGGAGGTGAAGTGAACATATCGGTCCAAAACCATCAAAACCGGCACCTCGTGCTGAACCACCACCTCCCCGATATAAATTTCAGCTAGCATCTCAGCAGAGATGCTCTTGGCAATCGTTATGAAGTGTGCACTCTTAGTCAATCTATCAACAATGACCCATATCGATTCAACTCCACGCACCGTCTAGGGCAATTTCGTGATAAAATCCATGGTGATTTCCTCCCATTTTCCAAATGGGTATGGGTAATGGTTGCATCTTGTCGTGGGGTCTCTGATGTTCGACCTTGACCTTTCGACAAGTCAGGCACCGATCCACAAACCATGTTATCTCCCTTTTCATTCAGGACCATCAATAACTCAACTTCAAATCCCTATACATCTTCGTGGCCCCTGGATGGATCGAAAAACTTTGACTTATGACCCTCTTCTAGAACCGTCTTCCTCACCTCACTAGTAGTTGGAACCCAAACTCTACCACATTAAGTCAACAAACCTCAAGTATCTCTGAAGAATAAAGGAATCTACCCCTTGATCACTCTTCTTTCCAATTCTCCTTTTTCAATCCCTTCACCCGAGCCTCCTTGATCAAATCTAGCAAAGGAGAAATGATAACCATCCTCATACATATATCCTTGATAAGGGAACTCGTAGCATTACGACTCAGAGCACTGGCTACCACATTAGCCTTCATAAGGTTGTACAGGATCTCGCAATCATAATCTTTTACCACATCCAACCACATCCGTTGTAGCATATTCAAGTTCGGTTGATTCATCAAGTATATCAAGCTCTTGTGGCCAGTCTAGATCGTACACCTAACCCTATACAGATAGTGCCTCCAAATCTTGAGAGAAAAACCACAACCCCTACTCCAAATCATGCGTAGGTAATTCGCCTTATGAGGCTTCAACTGCCTCGAAGTGTAAGCAATCACATGACCCCTCTGCATAAGAACAACTCCAGAATATCATTAATAAACACGATCATCGACCGATCCAACATCGGCCTGTATACCCGATTCATGAGATCCATGAATGCTCCTGGCGCGTTGGTAAGCCTAAAAGGCATCACCACAAAATCGTAACGACTGTAACGAGTTCTGAAGGTTGTCTTCTGCACATCCTCATTTCTGACCCTCATATAGTGGTATCATGATCACAGATCAATCTTGGAAAACGAAGATGCACCCTGAAGTTGGTAAAATAAATCATCGATCCTTGGAAGTGGATAACGGTTCTCCACCGTTAACTTATTCAACTCCCGATAGTCAATACACATCCTTTATAAGTTGTCATTCTTCTTCACAAACAGGATCGGTGCTCCTTAAAGTGAACTACTAGGCCGAATAAATCCCTTGTTTAGCAACTCATGAAGTTGCATAGACAACTCATGCATCTCTGGTGGTGCCAAGCGATATGGTGCCTTGGCTATTAGGGTTGCACTAGGAACTAAATCGATCTAGAACTTGACCTGCCTCTTAGGAGGCAATCTTGGAAAATCTTCAAGAAACACATCGGGGAAATCTCGGGAAATGGGCACCTCACTCATCGTCGTCGTGCCCTCAACCCAACTATCTTCCACATAATCCAGAAACCCATAACAACCCTACTGAAGATATTTCTTGGCCCTCTCAGTTGAACAGAGAGTCGGCCAAAGCGAAGCTCCCTCTCTAGGAATAATTTGTTCTTCCCTACTTGGCATTTGAACTCTCGTTAGCTGGCATTCACAATCAATCATGGCCTCATTGGGGCCCAAACAGTCCATCCTGATAATAATCGTCGACCCTCGAAGAGGAATCGACACCAAATCAATAGAGTACTTCACGCTGAACAGGTTCAGGACACACCCACAATGAACCCTTGAAGCACTGATGGAATGATCATCAATAATATCGACCTCCAACAGATAATCTAGAATCCCAAGGGCATCACTAAACTTATTGTTGAGCAAAGAGATATAAAGGATTGGGTAGCACCCAAATCGAACAAAACATGAGCAGTCATACCATTTACTAAGAAATTCCCTATACATGATTAGATATAATATAAACATAAATAAGGAAATAATTAAAGATAAAATGAAATTACATACCGGTAACCACATCTGGTGCTGCTCGAGCCTCTTCAGTAGTCAGCTGAAATGTCTTGCTCTTCACCACAAAAGTCTCTGCCTTGCCCTAGGGGCCATTGGTAATCCTCAAGGTGGCTGGTGCAGGCGTCGCCACTGCCCCTCCTGACAACCTCGAACAATCGGCCTTTTTATGGCCTATCTAGTTGCAGTGAAAACAGATCAATGCACTCCGGGAGCAAACACTACTCATATGGACCGACTGACCACATCTATAACAACCCGAACCCGCTGATCGACATGCCTCACTGTGTTGTAGGCCTGTTGAAAATACCCAATACCCAATTACCTGACCCGACCTGCTTTGAATTCGGGTAGATCGGGTCGGGTAAATCGGGTTTGAAAATTCGGGTAATCGATCAACCCAATATTTAAATAGGTCGGGTATTGGGTAGGTTTAAAAAAATTCGGGTATAACCGAATACCCGATTTAGAAAAAAAAAACTAATTAATACATTAGTTATAATAACTATTAAAGTTGTATCATTATTTTACATAATTAGTGTTCCTTATAGTTTAAATCAAATGTTATATGACTTCATTATTTGAACGGTATATAATAAATACAAAAGAAATTGTTAAAAATGAAATGAATTTTTGAAAAAATGTTACAACAAATATAATGAAAATGAATAAGATGTTAGATTCCTCTTCACTTTCTTTGTGCACTATGGATCTGTTTCTGTTTTTCAACTATGCACATGTTTGTTTTTTGTCGTTTCTTCTTTGTGAATTGAAATATAGCTGTATAATTGGTCCCTGCAATTTAGATAACATAATAAATTTTTTTATGTATAACTTTTATGTACTCACCTTTTGCATTAAATCATGTAACATGTTTGGTTAATCCAAATGTGATCAAACATTGATCATGTACTTCATAAACTGTTTTTTTTTATCAAAATTTGAAATGGAATGCAAAACTCACATAACATATTATAATGACTTGTATTGTTATCGTATGTGTACATGTTAATTGTATGAAATATTTTGTTATCCAATTTTTTATTAAAGCAACCGAAATGCAAAAACGAATTAAAAAAATCAATAAGTGACACTTAAGTAATTTTTGGGTATACCCGAAAATACCCGAATCGATCTAAAACCCGAATACCCGAAACCCGAGAACCTGAATTACAATATACGTCGGGTATAGGGTATTATTATTTAAGGAAATAATCGAAGTACCCGAAACCCAAATTTTTTACCCAATCCACACCCCTACTGTGCTGCTTGCCGTACTTTCCGCAACGACCATGACCCTACTGGCCCTTAGATAGTGACTCAAAAGTCTTGGGCCTCTTAGCCTGGCCCACAACAATCTGCACCTGCTCTGGTTTACACTTCGTTCGAAGCTCCAAATCAATCTCCCACTCACGAGCCCTCTCAATCATATCATTCAGGGTCTTGCACCCTGAAAAGCTCATGAACTCCCTGATGTCATCCCTCAACATGTCATGATATCTCATCTTCTTTATCTCCTCATCTGCAACATACTGCGGATCCAAAAGAGCCCTCTCACGGAACTTGGCGGTGATTTCCACCAAAGTCTCAATAGTATGACAAAGGTCCTGAAACTCCCTCGCCAGCTGCTGCACCTCGATCAGCAGTGAAAACTCCCTCTGGAACCTCATAACAAACTCATCCTAAGTCATGGATGCCACCATTGCAGTCCACACGGCTCGACCGACCTCATCCCACCAATCATGTGCTCGATCCCTCAGCAGGCAAGATGGAAACCCTACCTTTTCCCCTTCCAGGAAAAACTCGTTCGCTGAGCATTCTCTATGTTATGATCCAATGTCAGCTAACGATGAGGTCCTTAGCCTCGAAGAACTTTGGAGCTCAATAATCCTTGAACTCTCAGAATGAGGAAGTTTGTGCTCCTAACTGACCCATATCAATCTCGACTCGAAAAGACCCTTATCCGCTCATCCATACGCTCCATAACCCCCTCCTTGATGGTACCAAACATCACAGGAGTAGCATCCATGATGCTGCGAGTGACCTCGGTCGTAATGAACTCGCGTAACATCTCATCAATTGGTTCTATTCCCAATCCAGAACCAGAGCAAAAACCTCATCCTCAAGTGATCAACACCATACTCAAACTGAAATACAAACATATAAATGATCAACATAAAACTATAGGGAACTTTTACTATATAGGTCTTCTTAGAATCCTCGTGTTCATATTTGTCTCAAGTACAAATCTTGTGCTTTCAGTAGTACAGACCCAATACTACCTTCCACACCTATCCGTACCCTCCTCAAGAGTCGTCCTGATTCCTCTAAGTCACCACACTAAATCTATATACCAACCCTATGCTATACAACATACAAAATCTACTATGACACTACCTAGACTCTCGTAGGTATTCTCAATCTAACCGCCTCTACCGTAAAAAAATCTCAATCAACACTGCCGGTTGCATTATGCATGCAAGTTATACACAAAATGGGATCACATAGACTGTCAAATGATGATTCTACCCTAAGTCCACAACCAAACAATGAACATGAAATGAGGCTAAATCGATCATTATAGGGCTATATGATCCTAACCGTATACAACTTTAAAAGCATACAATTAGCAATTAACTGAGCCAATATCAATTCCAAGTAATACATGACATCCAATTCACATAGGCTATAAGACATCACACAAATCAAGCAATTCTATCATACGATTCTTAAGGGTATCCTTATCCCCATGCTAGCATACAATGCAGATATCAAATATGCTAATCATAACACATAAGTATGAATATTTTGGGAATTACTTACTTGAGCTCGGCTGATTGCACGCATCACACCCCCTTTTACTTGGTGAAATCTTTTTATAAATTAAAATTTTCTTTTGAAAAGATTATCATTTCCTCAGTTTGATTTATGACACACCCGAAAGTGTCCGAATCCCTCAAACCAAGACTCTGATACAAACTTGTAACGACCCAAAATCCATAAGTAAAAATTTCATTTTTCAATTCATCGATCCAAACATAACATGTCTCGAAAACATCCAAAATACAAACCATCACAAAATATCAGAGTAACAAAGATCATAAAATGCGGAAATCATGAGGGGAGGATGTTGTGCCATCACGTCGGACCCTTCCCTTTTGTACTCGAATAACCTAAAACCAAAAACATATTTGTAAGCACAAAGCTTAGTAAGCTTCCCCAAAAATACCACATACACCATACACATAAATATAACAACACGTGGCTGTATCAGGTCCGTAACAACGCTCGGGTCTGTATCAACCCTATGTAACGAAAAACGGATGTGTTGGGTCCATATCAACCCCGAGTCTGTATCAACCTGGAGTCCATAACGAATCTGAGCGTAAATTGGCTCCATGGAATATATATCATACAATCACATAAGTAATAGTCACATAATGGCATACATCCTACACACACAAATCAGTGGGCCAACCTTGGTGCCTTCGATCCACTAGTGTGGTAAGAAGACTCACATCTAACTGAAGATAACTGAATTGCATGCTCGAGCTGCTGCTAACACGACTCCTCACACTAAACATAACCTAATAACAATCCTAATTCATAATCAATATTAATCCATAAACGAAAGTCTAATTCGTCCTTTATCAATCTATGGGCAAAAGACCATTTTCCCTTCCCATTTATGACCTAACTAGACAAGGCCCCCAACTCCTAATGGCCCAAGGCCCAAAAATGGCCCAAAAGTGTTTCCTGGTAGTACCCCTTGCGTACTACCCATTACATCCCGCATACAACATTTGATGCAGAAAGGTTTACAGGGAAAAGATCCAGTACGTGCAACGTACCCATGGTTACGCCCGACGTACGCATCAGAGATCTAGACCTTCTGTTAAGGTCTCAATGCTTTAAGACCTAATGTCCAAACTTCAGATCTAACTCTAATAAACGTCCAAAATCATAAATTTGTAACCTTTATGCCTTTGCATGGCAAAAGGAAGCCAAAACCCTAACGTAAATCATCATCTAAACTTCCATAACTCTTGCATGGATGAATACCAAGGACCAAGCTTGCATTTTTATGACTCCATACACCCTAAAACGTTTGAAAGGACAACTTAAAAGCTTCGGAGTATTCCATACTCACAAAAATCAAGGTTTTGGAACAAAACGAGTATAAATCTAAGCTTAAACAAGATCTAGCAAAGAAAGCTCTAGGGTATGAACTTTATACCTTTTGAAGATGCACAAAGATGAGAAGAATCTATATCCAAAAGCTTGAGAGCAACACCACAACTCCAAAGGTCTTCCTTCACCACCAAGAACACCAAAATGTCACTCTAAAGCTTCAAAACTCACATACAAAGATTAGGGCTTTGAGATGGAGGTTGAAGGTAAGAAATGGTTTAAGGCCAATAAGTTATTTAAATAGGGTCCAAACCCTAAAAATTAGGGTTTGTCCTTTGCTTGCACACGCCCAATGTACTTGAGGGATTTCGTGACCATCTTTTAAGGTCCAACGTCTGACGTGCCTATCTCGTACACCCAACGTAGGGACTAATTTTGCAATCTTTTTAAGGAATAAATGCTAAAAATGAAAATTACCTGGAACACTGGCGTTACAAATATCTAGAATTGAACCATCAATTCTAGTATTAAAAATAATCTTTGATTGGAATACACACAAACCGAATTTGAACTATCAATTTCAGACACTTGTAGACCACCATGACATTAATTATGAGTTGTTTTAGCACACCTTTCCGTTGAATGACCATACAATGTGTATATGTATACAATGAAACGATGCCATAACTACTTCCTTCTACAAGTTTATATCCAATGACCAAGGAAAAAAAGAAAACAACAAGAATGAGGCGTTTGTATTCCTTTCAGGAAAATGTATATAATCAATTACTTAAGTCTCACATGCAATATCTAAAGCAGTATCTAGAACATAACATGTATATTAAGGGTAATATGTTCATTTATAGAGTTTTTACTAACTATAACTAACATAATCAAATAAAATGACCAAATCCATAATAAAAATCGACCAAAATGACTATATCTATAATATTAGAATTCACGTCACATTAAAACCATAAGGACCAAATTTGTAATTTTCTATTTTATACTATATTTTATGAACTTATAATATAGATTCATTTTTAAACAATATTTTCTAAAATATATTCTTAACAATAAAAAAATCAAAATCCAAAATAAAAAACCAAGTCGGATTCCCGCCTTTGCACAACTCTAGAAGCGCGTCCATGGCATCACTCCGTGGGACCATTCTTTGGAACGCGGTTTGGTGGGTCCCTTTCTATTCGTCCACATTCTCCATATCTCTATTTTCTGTGACACATAATTTCTGATGTCTGAATTCCGTTCTCTCCTTCCGTCACCGCTACCCTCCACCAGACACCGATGCACAAACCCCGATATCGTCAGAAAAGCTTTAAAGTTTAAAGTTTCAGTTGTTGGTGAATCTGATCTGACACTGTATGTTGGCTATCTTGTCGTTTGATCCGCCTCATCGTCATCCATTATTTTGTTTATGGTGATCACCAGCAACGTTTCCACTACTACTGAGTTCTATTATTTAAGAATTTTTTCCGAAGTACTAGGCATCATCGCCGGTGGCACACAAAAATTATGTCTCAGAAGAAGCCCTCACCTCCTCAGGAGCAGCCTTCCGCCTCGTCTTCTGACGTCGGTGGCCGTCGTAAACGTCCTTCTTTCAGAAAGTAAGTCGGTTAATTTTCTCGTTTGTATTTTTTATTTTCCTCTTCCTTTTCTATTTGATGCCTGTAGGTTGATTGATTTGAGCAGAATTTAGGAATAAAGTGTCCGATTTTTTAGTAGAATTTATTAGTGACTAGATTGCTTGTCAAAATTGTTTTATGTTAGTGTGTGATTGACTACTTTTTATCCAATTTTTCTTCCATCTGATGACCGATGATATGCTAAGTTGACTGATTTCAGCAGAATTTAGGAGTAACTTATGCTGCTTGTTAAATTGTATTTTGATAGTGCTTGATGAGGAAACTTTTCATATAAACTGATTATCAATTTTGCATGAGAATTGTTTTTCTTATTTTAACAAAGACTGTTTTACCTTTCTGTTTTTGATATACAGTGTGGTGCTTGAGGTGATGAATTTCAGAAAATTCAGCAAGTACATGGAGCCCTTAATCCGCAAAGTTGTATGTAATTATTTTTGTTCCCTCATTTTTTTATTAATCCTGTTTCTGGGGCTTATAATGGATTTCTGAGATTTTACATTTAAGATTACTATACTTGAAAGAAATCAAATAAATACTACAAGTTGTTAAAAGAACAGTTATTTGTTATTAACTTGATGTATGTTGTAATTTAAAGTGAACCTCACACATAATTCCTGTTTGATATAGATTTAATTGATCTTATTCGGGTGGTATTCTTAAGAGAGGATGATAGAAGTTCAACTCCATTTTTCATTTTTTTTAATTAGATGCAAACACCCTCATTATATATTTACAGTAAATAAAAATATTTATATATAAACAAAATATAAAAGTTATTCACTTTGACAGATAGTAATAGTTTTGTTGATGATATTGAGTTTGTAGGTGAAAGAGGAAGTGGAATCAGCAATGGAAAAACATATGGCTGCCATGAACTGGTAAGGTGTATGATTCTGCTTGATAGATAGACACATTATTTTCCTAACACAGTTTATAATAACCATGGTTAAAGCCTCTGTATGGTGTCTCCATAGGGATATCGAGAACAAAAAAGACTCTTTTGCCCCTAGAAGGCTACAACTACAGTTCCTAAGTAATCTATCTCTCCCAGTTTTCACTGGAACCCGAATCGAAGGAGGAGACTGTAATACCTTAAAAGTAGCCTTGATTGATGCATGCACTGGAAAAACAGTTCCAAGTGGAATCGGGTCATCAGCAACAGTGGAAATAGTGGTTCTTGAGGGAGATTTTGATAGCATTGAAGGAGACAATTGGACAGTTGATGAGTTTAATAGTAATATTGTTAGAGAGAGACAAGGGAAGAAATCACTTCTTTTGGGTAATGTGCGTTTGAAACTTGAACAAGGTATTGGTCTTGTGGGTGATCTTTCTTTTACTGATAATTCAAGCTGGACAAGGAGTCGAAAATTTAGACTTGGAGCACGTGTTTTGGATAATTGTGATGGTGATAGAGTCAGAGAAGCAAAGTCGGAATCATTTGTTGTCAGGGATCATCGTGGTGAATGTGAGTTTTTACTATTTTGCCCTTTACCTTTCTGTTTCTTATTGCTTTTGATTATAATCATTTTAACAGACCCCATTACAACACCCCACCTTGTAAAATGACACTATTTTGTCATGTAGATTTGGGCTCAAATGTAAAAGTAAGGGCAAAATAGTCATTTTTACATGTGGTTAATGGTTTAAAAGAAATAGTGTTCACTTTGGGGATGAAAAGGGGGATAAAATACATTTTAGGGACGAAAAATGTTAAAAAACAAAAAAAAGGACCATATACATAAAACAACACAACCACAGGGATTAAAGGTGTAATTTACTCTAAGTCTTATCTTGTTTATCCAACTGCTTAAATAAAATTGTCAGGGATGATCGTGGTGAATGTGAGTTTTTACTATTTTGCCCTCGTTCCCATGTAAAATGACTATATGCTCTTTACCTTTACATTTCTTATTGATTTTGATTATAATCATATTAATAGAAAACATTACAACACCTCCCCATCTCCCTCCCGATCGTCCGTTGATCTCAAGTAAAATGACTATTTTGTCCTTGCCTTCACATTTATTATTGATCTTGATTATAATTATATATATAGGGCCCACTTCCATACACCACCTTCACCCTCCTCTTCTGTAAAATGACTATTTTGTAAATGGGCTCAGTTAAAATTGTAAAAGTAAAGGGCAAAATAGTCAGTTTTACATGGGGTTAATGGTTTAAAAGAAATGGTGTCCACTTCCAGGGATGAAAAGGGGGGATACAATACTTTTTCGGGATGAAAAATGTTAAAAATCAAAAAAATGGACTATATACATAAAACAACTTAACCACAGGGACTAAAAGTGTAATTTACCTCCAACTATCTAAGTAAATTCCAATACAAGGTTTTCTTTTTATTTGGTTGATAGTGTACAAGAAGCATCACCCACCATATCTATCTGATGAAGTATGGAGACTTGAAAAAATTGGGAAAGAGGGAGCCTTCCACAAGCGGTTAAATAAAGATTCCATCAAAACAGTAAAAGATTTTTTGGCTCTCTCCTATCTCGACCCAAAACGCCTTCGAAAAGTAAGATTTTCATCTCCTTCTTTTCTATTTAACTTTTATAAAAATTCAATTTATATATAAAAATCCATCCGCAGATCCTTGGGTCGGGTATGTCTACCAAAATGTGGGAAACAACTGTTGAACATGCTAAGAGCTGTGTGGTTGATGATAAAAAGCTGTATTTATACTGCCCTCGATCTCTAAACAGAAATGGTGTTGTGTTTAATGTTGTGGGTCAAGTACTTGGACTTCTTTCAGACTCAAAGTATGTTGCCATTGAGAAGCTTTCTGAAGTTGAACAGGTCAGCTTCTGATATCTTTTAAAATCATTTTAAAATAAATTTAAAAAAATCGGTTAATCATTTTTCGACATTTCAGGCGGAAGCGCATAAATTGGTGATATCTGCGTTTCAACATCCGGAAAAAATCGTCCCCTATGATGATGAAGCCTCTCTTAGAACGGGCACTTGTTCTATCTCTGAAGATATTTACCCTTCAAACACCAAAATGATAACAACAAGAGACCCTGAATTCAGCAAAATTACAACTCCACATAAAAAAGGCCGATTCGATTACCCACAAATGATCACATCATCTCCAGAAGCTATGACATCGATTTATTCAGTATTGGGTATCGATAGCACAGATGAATACGGGTTACAAAGCATGGAATCTGATGATCTTAGATTCGATCAACCATTGAATTTAGTATCAGATACTTTGATTTGTGATGCGGGGACTTTAAAGAGTCATCATGATGATGATGAGGATATGCAGTATTTTGGTACTTCTTCTTCTTCACAAAAGGTGGACTTGGAGTGTGCGGTTGATGGGTTTTTCTTTCCTCATTCTGCCATTGGTAAAGCTCAAAGGAGATGGAAGATTGTGTCTAGTGTGTTGAAATGGCTCTCGCTCATGTTAGAGATACGCGAGAGAGATATTAAGTACTCGGGCCCACGATGAAAATATGGTTTGTGTAATTGCTGCCCGATTTTGAACATTGTGTGCAGTTTTAGATGGTGAGATGTTGGAAACATGTATTTAGCTGTGTATTTATCCTAGTATCTGTCTGCAAAAGGATTATTCTTTCCGCAACCCTATGAGCTTGGCCTACGTCCTCCCGTGCACCCCATTAGCATCATGTGGGGAAACGAGGTGTATAGTCGGTCACAAAGCCAAATTATGTTTCTGATTTAGACAAAATTGCAATAATGGTCCTTGTGGTATGTATTTTTTTGGGGTTTCAGTCCAAACCTTGACTTTTTTGGATTCATGATCCTTTCGGCCTGGTTTGTAGTAGAAATGGTCCCTTGACTTAACTTCCGTTAAGTTATTGTTAAGTTATTGCTGTTAAACCCCTCATGTGCATCTCACATGAGGGTATATTTGTTTTGTCACATATAAAGGACTATTTTTGCACCTAAAAAAATATAACCTTTTTTTAAAAATAAAAATAAAAATTAATGCCTATTTATTTATTTTAATAATTAAAAAATGAAAAAAGGTCTCTCTCTCTCTCTCTCTCTCTCTCTCTCTCTCTCTCTCTCTCCCCACCCAAAATACAGAAAACCAAACCTGTGATGGTGGGTTGTATTTGAACTTATGAAATCGAAAATCAACTTCAACTAGAGAATCGAACATTCAGCTTCAACCATCAACCAGAAAATCAAGTTCAAAAACCAAAAATCAAGTTCTGAAATTAAAAATCAACCTGGAAGCAAATATTAAAAATCTGGGTTCGAGTGGATCCATGGTTCAATTTGCAAATAGAGACAAATCAAGCTTCGATTTGGAACCTAGGTAAACAGAGAAGAGAAGAAAGAGGAGGGTCATCAGCTCTGATTTTGTTTTGAAAATCTTTGTCTTCGTCACCACCTATTCGCCTGGAAAGCTTGTCTTCTTTAAAGCTTACAGAAGACCCAATTAACATGAGTTAAACTTTGACAATTGGAACTGGAACTCAAAAAAAGGGTTTTTTTTTGTGATCGTGTGCAGGTGAGAAACAAGAAGAAAGAAGATGGGTGGGGTAATTGTGTCGCTAGTCTCCGTGGATGTCGACCCATTGCCTCGACAGCAACTTCGGTAAGGAAAGGTGCAAAAGGGGGAAGATGCGATGAATACCTGAAGGAGGTGGCGAGGCTGCTCCCTGGCGAGTCTCATCGTGGTTTCTTTCTCATCATTGATAGCAACGATTCGGAAGGGAATCAGAGCAGCTGCAGCAACAACGATTGAGGTGGGGTGTTTGGGGTTGTGCTTTTTCGACTGCAGGAAGGTTGCGGAGGTGTTGAACATCGATTGCATTCATCGAAAGGGTTGTAGCTCCTTTTGTTCTCACCGGAAACAACCATCCAAGGGTATGTTTGTTTGTTTAATGCTCAACAGGGGATGATGCTCGACAAGGGATTTTGGGTGATGCTTCTTCAAGTACTCTGCGTTGATACCACTGCTT